>NC_054383.1:20067500-20340000 GCF_017654675.1 Xenopus laevis
TGTATATATATATATAAAATCTATCTATCATCTATCTATCATCTATCTATTATTATTATTATTATTATTATATATTATTATTATATATTATCTATCTATCTATCTATCTATTATCTCTCGCTTTCTCGCTTGATATATATATATATATATATAAATATATATACTATCTATCTATTATCTATCTATTATCTCTCTCTCTCTATATCTATCTATCTATCTATCTATCTATCTATCTATCTATCTATCTATCTATCTATCTAGTTATCTGTCACCTGACTATCTCTTTAATGATCTATCTATAGATGTTTTCCAGTGATCATCTATATGTCTATAATCTATATATGTCTATAGGTAATATATCATCTATTTGCCTATCTATCTATCTATCTATCTATCTATCTATCTATCTATCTATCATCTATCTATCTATCTATCTATCTATCTATCTATCTATCTATCTATCTATCTATCTATCTATCTATCATTTAGCTACATCATTCGTCATATATGTGTAAGCTCTTCCTTCCATCTTAGTTTGATTGACTTCAATGCCAAAATAAAAGTGGATATCACTTAATCACTAATCCATCTGTTTTATATTGTACTCCAGCTCTTCTGGAACAATGCCTTGCAGGGAATGAGGAAAGTGTTAGTTCTACAATAGCTGGAGTGCTGACAGTTACCTTTTTAATGCATTTTCACAGCAAAATTCGACCCCATTGTGAACTGACAGACTGAACACACGCCATTGAGCACATACTCAAGATGGGGCAGACAGGAGGGGATCAGCATTTTCCTTGCCTGTGTTTCTACACCATGTGCCCTAATACCTTGCAATGCTAATTTGGTGCCACTGTTTGTCACTAGAATGGGGGCAGCATTGTAGCTTAATGATCAGCATTGACTACATGCAGAACTGGGGTCCTAGCTTCAATTCCAGCAAGATTGTGATAGGGAGCTTAGATTGTAAGCTCCTCCGTGGCAGTGAATGAGGTCAGTGTCAAGCACAACGGAACATGTCAGGACTATATGAATATGATTAAAATAATAATATGCTTTTTGTTTTTATCATCACCCAAAGGGTTAAGCATCACTCAGCAAATATGATATCATTATTGACTCACTTTGCACCACGTGTTTATCTTGTTCCATTGAAAGTCCCAGGAATGGGCCCCCCCCCACACCTCAATCGATAGACATATGTCTTCCCACATTCACATTCACTGGAGTGCAGCCATGTAATTTATAGCCCCATCACTATAAATCTCCCACAGTTTGAGCTTCGGCTCTCAATAATTTACAACTTCAAATGTATTCCAACAGAACGGCCAATTCCCAAGATCACAAACTGCAGTAAAAGGAGAGCCGGGTGCACTTGAGATCAGGATTTTTTGGTGCAACAAAGGTTGCCACCTTTTCTGGAAAAAAATACCTATATTCTTGCAGTTTTTTCCTATTAATAACATTGGCATCAAGCTTCATTTTTACTGGCCAAGCTGGTAAAATACTGGCCAGGTGGCAACCCTAGGTGCAACAGCCATTTGGACCATCACCAAGGTTCACCTTTGTACAATGCTAAGTGATTGGACTATATTGTATTGGCAGCACCAAACCCAAAGGTGGACTCAGAGCAAAAAGGCTCTCAGATTATTAAATATGGTGGCGATCATGGTCAAAAATCAGTTGCCTCATTTACCCACGACACATATCTAATAGCCATCTGGAACAGCTAATTAGCAGATTTTCAGAAAAAAAACTAGAGTAGTCCTCAAACAGCCATTAAAAATAAAATGCCTGACTTTAAAGGGGTTATGTGCCAGTTTGCAGCCAATAGAAATTAACCAAGGATGTCTGAGGGGGCTGGTGTTAGAGTAAGGCAGAGAGGGCACTTTATCTGGGGCTTCAGCATCACAGGGGCCCCTTAAGCTGGCCATAGATGCAAAGATCCGATCGTACGAATCATCGTACGATCGGACTTTCCCATCTCCGGACCCGCCACTAACCATTCAGATCAAAGTCTTACCAGTCAGATTAGTTAAAGAACAGATGAGCCGATGTTCTGCCCCTGACAGCAATCGTACGATATCTATGTCCAACCAAAGCTAGTGACAGTCTCCCACTGAGAATCGTACGATCGGCAATACACGCAGAGATATTATCGGCAGCCGACAGAAATTTTCTAACCTGTCCGATCGACCAAACGACCGATCTCCGCCGGACGAAAAATGTCGGAACTCTCCACACATGTTCCAAAATCGTACGAATCCTCGATTCGTACGATCAGATCTTTGCGTCTATGGCCAGCTTTAGGGATAGATGATATATATTTATTTGACTTATTTAATAAATGCATCTGAGATATTCAACCTGCAGACCTCAAGTTGTTGTTGCACTACAATTTGCAGCATCAAACCCAAGATTATTTTTGACTTTAATAAAGATCAAGTATCAGGTAGTGTTTTGTTATTACAAAAATATAAAGGAAATATATTATAAAAAAAAAATGGATTATTTGATTAAAATGGAGTTTATGGGAGATGAGCTTCCTGTAATTCTGAGTTTTCTGGATAATAGGTTTCTGGATAATGGATCCCATAACTGTATATAAATCTGGGAATACATTAAGCATTATGGTCATATTATAGGGTAGCCCAGCCATTGATCTGCATGTGCTCTCCTTGGTTGGGCAGACAATCAGCATCGGACTGGCGGGTCGGAGGCTCACCGGGGCTCCACCCCCCTGGGGCCCCACCCCCTCCATCTACAGACTATAAGTCTCAATCGCAACCCCCCGCGCATACCTGTCCTGTAGTTGCGGGAGAGATCAGGGGCAGCGTGGGCTGAAAACAGGTGCGGGTCTGGCCCAGTCCAACCCTGAAGACAATCTACTTAGCTACCGAGTTCCATCTGCACATGGTGGGTCAGTGCAGGACCTGGTCATGGAGCAGTTTAATCAGAGCAAATGGACCACCCATGCGCGGTCACTTGGCCCACAGATGGAGCAGCTAGGTTCCAATGGAAATAACCTGTGTGTGTCAGGTTTGGCTTGGAAAAACGTTTCATTAAGTTCCCAATAAATTCCTAGGTTAAAGTTCAGAGCCCACACAGCTAGTGTAGTCTACAAGGTTTTGAAGAACCTGGCCAAGATTTATGTTTGACCAATGGACCATCTTGTCTGCTGAGCAGAATGTACCTAATAATTCTTATGACTGGTCAGGCCGTGAAGTTACTTACAGATAGCTTGGCCTTTTGCTGTAATTGTCATACGAGTCAATAGGTGCATTCTGCTGATGATCCGTCAGGCCAGTTTAGCCTGTCAAGTGTGTTACCAAATTGGCCAATCATTTGCCTTGACATTTTCCCCTTGAATGACGCAAGTGATCTGAAGAACCAAATCTTTCTTAAGCAGAAGCCCAAAGCCTCGAGCCAATGGAACCAAAGAGCAGGTCCAGTAAGAAGGGTAAGTGGATCTAAACGGGCAATCCTTTCTAAGATTAACACCCTGACTGGAATGGTTCTTCATAATGTACACAGATCCATCCTTTTAAAGAGGATGCCCCCCCCCCAAAAAAATAAGAAATTGCCATTCTATGCACCTTCAAATGTACAATAATAGTCATTTGTAAATATAACTGCAAGTGTTTGGGCATGTGTGCCATAGAAGCTGTTCAGTTTGGGGCCTGTTATCCAGAATTCTCAGGACCTGGGATTTTCCAGATAAGGCATCTTTCCGAAATTTGGATCTCCATACTTTTGGCAGCATTATTATGATGTATTTATTGTAAATGTAAATTCTTCTTTTATTTTATTGAGGAGTCTTGGTGAAACTTAATTTCAATACACTGTAACGAGTTTATTATTTGTATTGACAATAAAGTATCCTTGTATCCCATCCCTTAGGGTCAGGGCACATAGGCAGATTTGGGGGGGAGATTAGTCGCCCGGCGACAAATCTCCTTTTCTTCGGGGCGACTAACCTCCCCGAACTAAAGCACTGCGTATCTTGACAGCGCTATATAAATAAATGATGATGACGATGAACTGCCTCCTCTGCCATCCCATTGGCTAAAGTGTAAATCGCCAGCGAGATGGCAGTTTGTGCCATCGGAGCGATTCGTTTTCCGAAGTTGCCCGGAGTTTCACGAATCACTCCAAGTTCCATCCCGCCGGTGATTTAAACTTTAGCCGACGGGAAGGCAGAGGAGGCAGTTCGGGGAGATTAGTCGCCCTGAAGAAGAGGAGTTTTTAATCTCCCCAAATCTGCCTCTGTGTCCTGACCCTTAAGTCTACTAGAAAATCATGTAAACATTAAATACACCCAATAGATTTTGCTTTCAGTAAGGATTCATTATATCTTAGTTGGGATCAAGTACAAGGTACTGTTTTATTACTACAGAGAAAAAGGAAATCGTTTCTAAAAATTTAGATAAAATGGAGTGTAAGAGAGACAGTCTTTCCATAATTCTGTGCTTTCTGGATAATGGGTTTTGTCCGCCAATCCACCCCCATTATTGTAAAGTCCCACGCAAGAGGCACTTTTGTGGCTGCGTTTAGGGCTGCTGGACACGGGATTTGCACCGCAGCTCAGTGCATCACATTACACGTGTATGGATTTATCCCCGTATGCAAACGCAGAAATAAAGTGAAGCGTGCGTTGCTGCCAATATTCTTTATTCCCCTATCTTAGGATATAGTCGCATTGTAAAGGAAATACTTACAAAGTATAGATTAAAAATCACAGCCCTGAGAACGAAAAAGTCATGTCATTAGAAAAGGCGGCGGCTGGGGACAGTGACAGCGAGGAGGCTGCTCTCTCAGTCGCAACAATGGCCACTTCAAATCTCAAGGTATAAAAACGGTCGTCCTTGTTAAAATATCACACTGGCGGGCTCTTAGCAGCAAGGTTGAAGCAATTAAAATAAAATATTTACAATCCTGTATTTGCAAGAAGTCTTTTCTGCTGTGAATGGAATAAAACCAGGGGATGGGATTGGGATTTTTCTTACAATTCTGCCGGCACACTGCTGTGACCTCTTTCAGAGATAAAGTGAAGAGGGACCCCTGCATTCTCAAAAGATCATTCAATTCACGTCACTCACGTCACTCAATTGGTGCCAATTGGGCCTAGCTGGGGGATAAAGTAAAATTCTATGAGAAATCGCTATGGCTGTTGTGATTGCAGTGTTGGCCTGTTGTGCATTATGACTACAAAAAGGGCAGTATTGGGCATTGTGGGTGATATAAGGGCAATGCTGGGCAGGCCTGGACTGGCAATCTGTGGGTTCTGGCAAATGCCAGAGGGGCTGCTATAAGGTGCCATAGAAAGTCAGTATTTAGTGGGCTGGTGGGGGGCTGTTTGGGCCTCTATGTAGGCTGATTGGGCCTCTGTGTACCTGAAATGCCAGGGCCTATTTTAATTCTCAGTCCGGACCTGATGCTGGGTATCCTCTGTATGGTGAGGACAGTCTTGGGCATTATCCACTTAGTATGAGGGCAGAGATGGACATTAAGGGGCAGATTTATCAAGGATCGAATTGAAAATTCTAAATTAAATTAATTTTTTTATGGTCAAAACTGTCAAATTCGACTAGGAAATTATTCAAATTCTATTCGAGTATTTTAAGAAAAATTGAATTCGATTTTCGAGATTTATCATACTTTTTTAAAAAAATTCAAATTCGACTATTCACCACCTAAAACCTGCCGAATTGCTGTTTAAGTCAATGGGAGACGTCTAGGGATCAATTTGGAGTTGTCTGCAGGCTTTTTAAATCAGAATCGAGTTCAACTCAAGTTTTCGGGTCGATTTAATTCGTCCGAGTTTTAAAAATTCAATTTTCTTTAATTCGATGGGTCGAATTTCGAATTTATGGGAGTTTTTAAAAACTCACATGAATTCGAAATTCGACCTTTGACAAATGTGGCACCCCGTGAAACCCCTTGCTGGTAAGAGGGCAGTGGCATATCATATGGGTATCTCCTGACTGGTATGGGGGCAGTGGCGCACATAATTGGTATCCTTTGACTGATATGTGGGCAGGCCCGGATTTGTGGTGAGGCCACAAAGGCCTGGGCTTAGGATGGCATGATTGTAGGGGCGGCCCCATTTTAAGGTCGGCATGCAGCCTAATTTATATTAAGGCACCCGAGGGGCTGTGCCTAGGGCGGCACGGTTTTGGAGGCAGCCCTCAGGTGCCTATTTTTGCCATCTTTTGTTGTTTTTTTAAAAAATTCCCCCACCTTCCGCCACAGATTTCCATAGGAGATCCGGTGACCGAGCTGGGGGTGTGTGAGGGGAGGATTCATGCAGAAGCGACGTCAAGCACATTGCGTGCTGATGTCACTTCTGCGGCATACGGCGTGTGATGTCACACGCACAACGAAAGGGCGTGTTTAGGTCCGGTACCTAGGGCAGCATCGGATCTAAATACAGCCCTGGTAGTAATGTACATTATACAGTTCTCCTGACTGGTATAGGGGTAATGGTGCACATTATTGGTATCCCCCGACTGATATGTGGGTAATGGTCAAATAAAAGCCAAAAACGGTTTAGATAAGTTCGCACTCCTTGTCCGGCTTACACTTGTATCCCTTCAAGTCGAATCTCAAAATTTTTTGAGATGGGGGTAATGGTGCACAATTTTGGTATTCCCTGACTGATGCAGGGGCACAATATGGGTATTCCATGACTGGTGTAGGGGCAGTGGGGCAAAATAATGCTATTCCATAACTATTATGAAGGCAGTGATGCACAATATTAGAATCCCCTGATCGGTATGAAGGCAGTGGATGACATTATGGCTATTCCCTGTCTGCTATTGGGACAATGGAGCACAAATGGATATCCCATGACTAATATGAGGGCAGTGAATCTCTTGACTGATATAAGAGCAGATGTGGATAGGGTTGTGCAGAGCTGAATGTTACGAGTGCTGAGACATCCCGTTCACCAGACTCCTGAGTTGCTTCACAACAGTCTCCATTAACTTCTGTTTGTCTCTGTCATTCTTTCTGAACTGAGAAAAGATGTTGTTCTTCTTGCTGCTGTCCTTCATCCTGGAGGAGAAAGTTTGAGGTCAAGTAAATCCATGGGGACACAAACAGATATGCGATAAAAACAGGACTACAGCCAATATTAGGTCTGATGTACTTCTGTATCCTGCAGATGGTTTAGATTTGACCAGTCGAACTGTAAAACTGATGCAGCACAAGCCATTCCTATTGCCATTGCATGGGTCCTGCTGCATGATATAGTCTAAGCCACAGACAGATATACAGATGCGCACAAACCTTCTCACTCCAAAACAGACTGCACAATCCACACAAACCCAATGCAATTCTTGCAACAGTCAGATCTGCAGGTGTATACTCACTTCTCCAGCAGAATCAGGGCTGTGCTTGGATTCACTCTCAGGTATTTGGAGGTTGGCTGTCCATAATCAGCTAAGTAAGTTGACCAGTCCCACACCATAAACAGGTCCAGCAGCTGAAATATACAAAATTACAACATTTCATAAGTAATTTTGCACAGTAAGGCAATATAACAGCATCACCATGCACAAATACTTGAGCACTAATGCATGCAGCATTGCACCCAGGTGTCCAGCGATGCTGCCCAGTGTAGTGATCTGAGCATCAAACCACTGCAATAAAATGACGCTCCCTAAGAAGGGCACCCTAGCACCTTGTGCTCTTCAATACTCCCCAGGTCACACATTTAGATACACAGCTTAGGGATCATTTCTGGGAACTCCCTTGTGTTGTCCACTTACTGCCCACACACTGTTAAAGTGATGGTCAGCTCTTGCACTCCATTCAAGGAATAAGAGGAGCTGGGCCTCAGGGTTCAAGGTAGAACCTGCATAATGTAAAACAGGGCAAGCCAAATTTTGCAAATTGTTGTGAGTTTTACCCAAAATGCAGCATTTGCCCCAGAATAATTCCAGACTTCCAGCTTAATAATTTATCATTAACGAATGGCGTCAATACGCTCCAACATATGCGTCAATTTCTGTAAGATGCACTTGCAGCTGGTACATGAGACTTCTTATGTGTTATACAGAGAAATATTTACATAATTTTCTGTGAGTGTTCAAACATAACCCCCTCAAATAGCTCCAGCATAGAGGATAGTATTAACATTCCCAGGGAAAATGGTTAAAAAAACGATGTACCAGAAATACGTTGTATCGGTAACGGAAACCCTTTATGCATAAGGCACCGAATTATGGGATGGCTGTCTCCTGTAGACTCTATTGTATCCAAAATTTTAAAAACGACTTTGTTTTTTTCTGTGTAATAATAAAACAATACAGGTATGGGACCCTGTTATCCAGGATGCTTGGGACCTGGGGTTTTCCGGATAATGGATCTTTCCGTAATTTGGATCTTCATACCTTAAGTCTACTAGAAAACCGTTTAAACATTAAATAGACCCAATTGGCTGCTTTTGTTTTCAATAAGGATTAATGATATCTTAGTTGGGATCAAGTACAAGATACTGTTTAATTATTACAGAGAAAAAGGAAATCATTTTTAAAAATGTGGATTATTTGGATAAAATGGTGTCTATTGGAGACGACCTTCCCGTAATTCAAAGCTTTCTGGATAACGGGTTTCCGGATAAGGGATCCCATACCTCTACCTTGTACTTGACCCCAACTAAGTTATAATGAATCCTTGTTGGAGGCAAAACCAGCCTATTGGGTTTATTTTAGGGATGCACAGAATCCAGGATCCACCATTTGCTGCATAGAATGAAGCATTCTTTGCTAACTGGTTGGCACATTTGGTATAGAATAAAATCAATAAATATAATAAAAATATTATATATATAAATATATATATATATATATTTATAATATTAATAACAACAAAAAAACCGCACTCACAGGATTTGATTTAGTGCAAACAAAGTGGTTTTATTCCGACGTTTCGGCTCTAACACTCGAGCCTTCTTCAGGAAGTTCACTTCCTGAAGAAGGCTCGAGTGTTAGAGCCGAAACGTCGGTCCTGAAGAAGGCTCGAGTGTTAGAGCCGAAACGTCGGAATAAGACCACTTTGTTTGCACTAAATCAAGTCCTGTGAGTGCGGTTTTTTGTTGTTATTTGTATTATTATATAACCAGCACCCAGGCAGTTGCCCAATTTTTTATGTGAGTGCTCCAGCTTGCTTGTTATATATAATATTATATATAAAAATAGCCATCCCTAGATGTTCACTGCCAAAGGGTCTAAACTGTCACGGCGATTACTTTTACACTGATCAATGGACAATAAGCAAATGCAAAATTTGTGGCAACTATGGAACTGGGCATAGTTTATTGCATTTATTTTGTAGGTCTCACTGATTAGAGTGGATAAGGTGCAAAATTTGCCATGGAAATGAGAGCAACATTTGTGTTTATATATATATTTGTACAAAGGTGCGCTACTCCCTACTATAATACTGCAAGCGTCCCATGGATTGCCTCTTTATACAGAAACAACTTTGCCTCTGTTTTTGCATCTAGAACCTCGTCCAAATTTTTAAATGAATAAAAACATTGCACAAGCTCCTCCATTGCCCTGATCTAAGTATCACAAACAGAAAAAAAGATAAAGAATATGAAATTCCAGGCTAATGGAAAGAAGGGTTTTACTTTGCCCTAATTAAGTGCCTGGGACAACGGCAATTAGTTTGTCTTCAGTGGAGAATCCCAGACTTAAAATGCAGCGAGCTCCTTCCAAAATTCACCAGGGAATCCCTGATTCCTAAACACAAACAGAATGATCTCCTCATCCCTATCATTATCCTAAGGTCCACCTCAACGGCCTTCAGGTCAATACTGAGGTAATCTTTTAAAAGCTAATGTGACTGAACTAAAACAGCTATCCCTTTTATTCGGGTTTCAAACCATAATCCATTTAAGCCATTTAAACCGACTTCCTTTCCAGGTTTGTTACTGTTTGTTACCATTAAGTACTTTGCTTACAAACTTTCCTGAGTTACATTCTACCACAATGCTCACCGGCAGCGGCACCAGCTCTAAAACCCAGATGTCAAATTTAATTTTTTTTTTGTAGTAAATAAAATATCTTATTTCAACTATGTATAAAAAGTTTCACTTTCACTGAGAAAGAAATCTCATTTCAGCTCAGTTATAAAGATAACGTTTCAATGCAATAGGTTCTTTGGTCAAGATCTGGTGAAGTGGATGGTGTCTTGCAGAATCTAGTTTTTGGCAAAACGAGGATCAAAATCATCAAAAATTACCTTTCCAACAAAAGTAGTGGAAATTCTTCAAAAACATAGTGAAACTTGAATATAATTTGCCTTCCAATATCAACTAATATTATACCTTCCACTTATTTCAAGCAGAATTGTCAAAGCTTTATTCAAGGGCAACTTTACTTTGCAACGCATTTTTAATTATTTCAAAATTTTATTTAAAAAAACAAATTCAGTTTTATACTGAAGGTTTATCTATAGCAGGGGTCCCCAACTTATATTGCCTTTGAGCCACACTCAAATGTAAAAAGAGTTGGGGAGCAAAACAAACATGAAAAAATTTCTGGTGGTGCTAAATAAAGTCTGTGAATGGCTATTTGGTAGCTCCTACATGGACTGACAGCCTTCAGGAAGCACTTTTTGGCAATACACCTGTTTTTTTGCAAAAAAGTACCTCTAAGCCAGGAATTCAAAAATAGGAAGGTTTTATTAGGTCACTGGAAACAACATCCATGGATTGATGAGCAACATGTTACTTACATGTAGGGTTGCCACCTTTTCTGGAACAAAAATACCGCCTTCCTGTATATTTATCTTTTTTCCCTATTAATAACTTTGGCATCAACCATCATTTTTACTGGCCAGGACGGTAAAACCCCGGCCAGGTGGAAACCCTACTTACAGGCCACTGGTTGGGGATCACTGATCTATAGGTACTTGAGGTAAATGTCCAAAATCCAGACTTTACAGAAAAGAGATCAGTAAATTATTTATTAGAAGTAATAATAGAATGTGTGTCCAATACTTGTCATGTAAGCAATGGCCTCGAATCATTGACCCCAAAAAGGGAAAGGCTTAACTTAAATTGGGCAAGGTTTCATGCAGATTTGGGACGTGGCCGCTTATGGATGCATTTAGCTTGTTCACAAAACTACAGAAGATTTTCAGCCAAATCAAAGATGGATGTAGAAGTGTCAATAAAGTACTGGAAATGTATTTGTTGCCAAAACCTCATTATTTCAAATACTGATAACTACTTAAACCCAAAAGTAGTTCTTTATCCTCCCAAAAGGGAGGGAGAAATTGCTAAATTGCAGTGATATGTTGGTCAAAGTAGATGACGGAAGAAAACAAATGCAATTTGAAGCTGCATTTCTGCCGTAGCTTTACAAATAGGTGCAATTACAAATATGGTAAGTTACACGTTGGCACTTTATAAACCACCTTACCAGATTTCCCTAAGCCCCCAAACATAAAATTAATGCAATTGCCTATTAGTGCCCGTGAACATCGGTTCTGGAATTCGTTATTACTAGTAGCTAATTACCCCTATATGTCAACGATTAAAAGGACAAAGTAGCTCTATTTACCACCCTTTTTAACTAAGCCTACGTTTTCTGGCCAGGAAAACAAATGCAATGGAAGACACTTTGAAGAATGCTGGTTGCAGCCCTTTTTGCCCCATTCAGGATGGACAAAAAAATCACTTGGGGTCAGGGGGTGACCCTGCCATTGCTGAGTATGAAGGATGCCTTTTCCCCTAGTTCCACAGGCACAGAAGGAAGAAAGAATAGCTCTCCTCTGCTGAATAAAACTCTGCATAAATTCCAGCTGTGAGCACCCAATCAATTCTTCTGCCCAGACAATGGTGCCCACCGTGCTTATCTTTCACTTCGCTATTTAACTGTCAGCTGTCACTCAAATATCTCTGGTGTACATTATTCTTCCAGTTCCTTCACTTGTATATGTTTGTCGTTGGACGGCCACTAAATAAGCCATAAAACCATTGGCCAAAAACAGGAGAAAAGGTTAAATCCTGCAATTAAATTTACAGATTTGTTGGAGGATTTTGTGGCTGATTAAAAAGAGGGTGCATTCTGTATGGGGAGGGGGTCTACTTACATCAAAATGTATTGCAGCTGGGAAGCTCTGTCCCATCTCCAACCTCAGTTAATCTTTTTCAAAGACTACAAAGAACAACACAATCAGCTATGATTGGTGCAGCAAGCAAAATAACTTAGGTTTGAAATAAAATAAAATTAATATAAAAAAAATGTCCTGTTCATGGCGGAGCCATTGATTTAATCAGCCAGCGTTAGTTCTGCAACAAACAGTACATTAATAAAAGAACATACTTGTAAAAGGCGTTTCCAGCATTATACATAGTGCCTCAACGATGAAGACTGGCACACAGGCGGATTTATCAACAAACAATATCCAGCAAAAACACCTGATCTTCTGATCTTAAACCTGGAGAGTGTCTGTAACAGTCAACGAATGGTGAAGTATCCAAATTCAAACTGTTTTAAAATGTGAGTTTCTATATAAATTTGTCATTTTGCACTTACTGAAAATGAAGAGTGGAATGTGATTTTGCTGTTTGAGGATTTTTCAGGTTTAAATTGATGGCGTTTTTTTTTTTAATAAATAAGATAACAATCAAGATTTTCTAGTTTTTGTTTCAAGTTGAGCCATTTCAAGGTACCAAAAACTGGGCTGGATTATTGGCAGATTGGGATTATGGCTAAATATGTCCTGGAATTTTCATTAAAGTATCACATCAAGGTTGTTTATGCCCCCTGGAAATATGCAAAGAATGGGAACTGTCATGTTTTGATTGTGGGGGTTTATCAAAAATGCTAAATGGTTACAGTATTTCTTTCAATTTATATAGGTGAATTATGTGATTATATTTCAAAGGCGACTATAAATCCTGCTTCTTTTTAATGACTGAGCCTAAACAAGCCGACATTTATATAACAGAGCCTAACATTTATATAAAATCTACAGACAGTGCCGGATGGCCCCATCAGGGAGGTCACCTCAATGGTCCACCAATCCAACCATGAAAGACCCCAACACCAGTTCCAAACCACACGCCACCCCACTATGTACCTCCTCCTGCTGTGGTAGCAAACTTTTTTCAGTTGTACATCGCTCCTACCACCCCGCAGGCCTCAGGCAGGCAGCAGGTCTGATGCAGAAGGGCCCCTGAGGGCCAGGGCCCACCAGAATTTCTCAGCCAGCCCTGATCCTGTCTACAGAAGCCATTTAGTATATGCTCTGTCTGTTATTACAACCCTATTTAACACTTTATCTAGAGAGCAAAACTAACCAACATCTTCGCATGCCTGGATCTTCGCCTAATATTGTTCAAAGTGCACTTTCTTGACAAACATGAATGAATTTTCAATCCACCAAGAAACATATCACTACATGTAGGCAGTCCATACCAGACCACATCATGTTATCTTTTTGTGCTGAAGTTGAAATCAGTCTAGTTCTTCTAACCATGTGGCCACCTGCCCATTAAGGGTGGTGACACACGCTAAGATTCTTGGGAGATTAGTTGCCCAGCGACAAATCTCCTCTTCAAATCCCCGAAAAGCCTTCCTGCAATCTTTATATGTAAAGCGCCGGTGGGATGGCACACGGAGTGCTTAATTTTCCGAAGTTGCCTCAGGGTGGTGACACGCTAAGATTCCATGGAGATTAGTCGCTCAGCAACAAATCTCCTCTTCTTCGGGCAAGGAATATCCCTGGAATTTTAGCGTTTGTCACCACCCTCGCGACGAAACATCTAGCGACTTCGGAAAAGAAGCGCTTGGAGTGCCATCCCGCTGGCGATTTATATTCTGGGAGATTAGTACCCCGAGGAAGAGGATATTTGTCGCTGGGCGACTAATCTCCCCAGAATCTTAGCGTGTGTCACCACCCTCATAAGGACACTTTGGCGACTTCGAAAAACAAAGTGCTCAGAGTGCCATCCTGCCGGCGATTTACATTCTAACCGGCGGGAAGGGAGATTAGTCACCCGAAGAAGAGTAGATTTGTCATTGGGCGAATAGTCTCCCTGGAATCTTAGCGTGTGTCGCCATCCTTACGAGGAAACTTCGGGCGACTTTGGAAAATGAAGCGATCTGAGTGCCATCCTGCCGGCGATTCACATTTCAGCTAGCGGGAAGGCTTTTTGGGGAGATTAGTCACCCTAATCTCCCTGGAATCTTAGCTTGTGTCACCACCTTAACTAGGAAACTTCGGGCGACTTCAGAAATAGAAGTGCTCCGAGTGCCATCCCGCCAGCGATTTACATTCTGGCTTGCGAGAAGGCTTTTTGTGGAGATTAGTTGCCGAAGAAGAGGAGATTTGTCACTGGGCGACTAATCTCCCTGGAATCTTAGCGAGTGTCTGTGCCCTAAATTTAGAATGTGACATGTACAGAAATCATTTTCAGCAATGGCTTGTGATACAGGAGCTTCTGTTGTCAGTGACTGATATTCTCTGCAATAAGTTCCTCTACGAAAAAAAAAAAAACATGGTAAATATAAATAAAAGCCACTACTTTAATGGTCTTCTGCCACATGGGCGTGTTTACGTTGAATTAATGGCGCTAGTTTTCAGTAAACATCCTCTTTGGTAAACCAATTTATCAGTTTAAAGGTGATTTCGGTAATAACTTCTCTAAGACAAAAGCAAAATGTGATAAATATCAGCAGAATTATGTTCATCTAATATATGGTTCCATTAAGTAATACGTGAAATTACTATTATGACATCATTGTTTTATTCTCCTGTAACTACTAAATACTCATCTGTTTCTTTCAAGCTTGTTGCTACTTACATGCAACCAATATGAGAGGTGGGGTCTGTGAGTGCCTGCTGATATTCATGGTATCTACTAGGTCCTCACAATGATGATCTGGGGAATGTGCATCCAGATCCCATGAGATACTAGTGAGCTCTGACTTGCTTAATATGAATATAGCACTACACATTGTTTCTGTTTATCTTAAGGCGGCCCAATGTAGGACTGGGGCAGCAGTTGCCCACCAGGGCTGCGACTTTCCCAATCTCCAAGGCCCCCCACATGACCTACACCCCCCACGCGAGTGCCGAATCATGCAGCTTTTAGCTTTTTATTTGAAATGTTTATGGGGTGGTGCAGGCAGGGGAGCAGACCTGGGTTGGCCGGCCAAGTCCAACCTTGAGGTGGCCATACACAGGACTATAAAAGTTGCTTATTTGGCCCATCCAGACTAAGTTGGTAGCTTATTGGCTCATGTATAAGGCCCTCTTGATGGCCTTGCCTAAATAATCAGACAGATATGGGCAGAGCAAGTTTGAAGATCTTTCACTGATGTTGTCCTCTCCCAATTGGTTTCCCTTGGTCTCATTAGGCTCTGATCAGTGGCCCAATTTATTGCAGAGTATTGGTGGTCAAGTTGGGTGAAGATACTGCCTAAACTACCATTAGACATTTTCAAGCCTAAGCTTGAAGCTCACATGCCTCTTTAAAGGATAGTGGTCCGTCCTAGCTGCCTATTGGGGGGACATAGTTTACCCCACGGGAGGTGGAGGCTAATACACAGGGTCAGACTGGGCTGTCACGACACTGGGAAAAAACCTGGTGGGCCTTCGGCTCTTGTGGGCCCTGCCGGCCCAGTTCCACACCCTGCTGCGACCACCCTTCTTCGTGCCGGTCACGGCAAAAACACAGTGCGTGGCTTGGGGGGCGGGCAGAGGGAGGCAATGAGACAGCAACCCCAGGCCCTCCAGTATGACCCTGCTAATACAGCCCACACTCAGGTTGGGGGAAACAAGTATTTTTTCTTCAAAAAATGCTGGTAGTTAGTGCTATACCTCCCCCACTGGGAGTGAGCTCTATTTGATCACACTCATGTGTATGCCCATTATGTGAATGCCTGTAACGTCATAATGAGCATAATGAGAAAGCTGGGACACTAAGCCTCATTTGCATGCTTGTGTCCCAGCATGGCTGCTCCAACCAGAGCTTTTCTCCCGGTGCAGGCAGCATAGCACTGGCTACCAGTATTTTTTCCAGAAAACTGTATTGGTTCCCACAACCAGAATGCGGGCTCTATAAACTGGTTGAAACAATTTTTCACCCGATAGGTGCCCTTTAACCTGTTTACATTTATGCAAACAACATTTAATTTAATTAGATGAAAAAGAGACCAGATTCACAAATATGTATTTAAGTAGGAAATGCATTTCACTTAATTTCATGTAAATCCTAAAACAAGCAAACAATTCTGCTGCGAGTTTGGTTTACGGAAATCAATAGAATTTATTGTTAATCCGGCCTTTTAATCCATAAATCAGAAAAGCAATCCTATCATGGAGTAACTTTGCTAATTCCTGCTCTGAGGAATGGAATCTGTCTGTTGAGGAACATTAAAGTCCGTAGTCAAATACAAATCCTTAAATGTATTCCTTGTTGTCGCTTTTTTTGTACTTAATTTAATTCATTTTCATAAGAAACACGTAGAAAGTGCTACAAGATAAGGACAAGATTGTCACCTCTACACTGTACAGCTGTAGAATTATTATACTGGTTACAGGGCATTAAAAGAGTGTTATGGTTACCCATCTAGACATGGAGGACAATATAATAGGAGCACCATTCGTATCGTAGAACGATCTTTAGATTTGGAAAAGGACATAGATGGTGTCTGATTTCTGATAGCCATGAAAAGGGGTTGTATACCCAATAAACAGGGCCTGTGCTGAAAATACTTTATTGGTTTATTTAGGAAATATCAATGTTTTTTTGCATTTCGTTTTGGACTAAAATGGGGCAAATTCTGAAGATGAATGTAAAGTCACATTCTGCTCCTGATCCAAGCAAGCACAATCAAAATAAAGTATAATGAGCAGTTTGTTATCAGAAGGCCTAATAGGCTGCAGCTGGGGGCAATGATGGGGCTTGTTTATACAGAGGGCTTCACAGTGGACTGCTTATTTGTTTTGATACTGGATTTTTCTTAGAGTTTGTTAGTTAAAAAAAGCCTCTTTATGTTTTTTTAGGCACCTATTGACAGGAGAGGCACAATGTTTGGCTGCCTCAAAACCCCCCTGTATTTTGTTATGGCCTGATAAGGACAACACTGCCTTGCACCTGCTGGCTCTGAACGTCATACCCCTTAGTGCACTTGCATTCAGTGTGTCTTTAAATGACCCTCATAATGTGGATTTTTGCAAAAAATAATGATCTAATCATACCCTACAAAAGTGGGCTTCTCAATCTATACTATGATCCATTTGTGGCGAGTGTGTTTAAGCTGTCCCACAATGGCTGCCTAAACTAAACAATAAGTGGGACATTCACTAAGATTCGTTGTTGCGCCAGCGTCTGCTTTGCCACGCTTCGCCAGTCGTATTTTCGCCAGCGCTACGCAAATTCACTAAAATCCGCTCAGGGGAAGCGTAAGGTTGCGAAGTTAACGCTAGTGTTAATTCGCCAAGCAAAGCAAAGTTACGCTAGCGATGGGAAACCTTCAAAACAGCAAATAAAATTTTTATTTTGCCTACACATGTGCCCACTGTATAGTTAAGGTGCCATGAGTTAGGAAATGTAGGGGGGAAGGAGGGTAGCCCCAAAAAAATTTTTTCAGCCTGTCACCCATAAAAAATTAAAAAACGCCAGCGTGGGACTTTTAACTTTTTTTGAAGCAATCCCTATCTACTCTATTGCACTTCGCCCTGGTCTGAGGTGGCGAAGGAAGTCTGGCGTAAAAGGTAGCGTTCAGAATAATTCCCGCGTCAGTGAATTTGCGTAGTTACGTCCGTTGCGCAAATTCGCCAGCCGTAAGGGTGCGAAGTAACACTACCAAATTTATGCCAGCGTCCGAATCAGCGAATTAACGAAAATGTGCTACGCTGGCGCATTCACGCTAGCGTTAGGCGCTTCGTCGTTTAGTGAATTTGTCCCCAAGTCTTTAGAAAAATACTTTGTGTGTGTCTTTTTTCATTCTTCGTTTTTTTGGCAAAAAAAAAAAAAAGCCCAGCGCTTCAGTAGGAGACAGATTTTATCTTGGTTATCCTAGAATGAAGTTAAAGCTGTCTGTAAATTTTAAACCCCATTTAATTTCTGTATCTTGGATTCCATTTTCAATAAGTCGCCGGTATTAAAACATTTCCAGGGAAGTGAAAGAAAGCTCTTCAAGCTGTGTCCTTGAAGGGAAAAAGCCAGCTCCCTTGAATGCGCACAGCACAAGAAACAAGACAGAAAATGAAGGATCTGAAGTCCCAGTGGGTGATTATTTTTCCATTCATACTGTACACGGACACATAACTGTGCCTGCCTCATTATAATGTTGGAAAACTTCTGGGGTTGACCTTGAAAACATACACAACCAGTTACAACATAGCTACGTCTGATGTAGCCTGCACCATTGAGTAACAAGCTACACTACACTGGCTTGGTAGGCTGGACACAGGCCAGAAGTCCTGTCTAGCCTTAAGGTGGCCATACAATGAAGGATACTCTCCAATTTCCAACTGATCCACTGATTGATACTGTGCTTTATGCAAGTCTATGGCAACTTCCAAATTTTTTGTTACCAAACAATCAGAACTGCAAGGGGGTAAATAGAAAATGTAAGTTCCCTTTCCTTCCTCATTGAAGTTTTGCTAAAGGTGGCCATACACGGGCCGATAAAAGCTGCCGACAGACCGTGTCGGCATCTTATTGGCCCGTGTATGGGGCCCCCCGACTGGCTTCACCGATCGAGATCTGGCCGAAAGTCGGGCAGATCTCGATCGGATGGGACAAAAAATCCCGTTGGATCGCGGCCGCATCTATTCGTTGATGTGGTCCCGCGATCCGACCGCCCGTTAGGCATCGTTAGGATCCGATCGTTGGGCCCTAGGTCCCACGATCGGATCAGCCCGATATTGCCCACCTCAAGGTGGGCATATCGGAGGGAGATCCGCTCGTTTGGCCAAACGAGCGGATCTCTCCATGTATGGCCACCTTTGCTAAAACTAATGTCACCTAAACTGACCTTCAGGCAGTGTTACAATGCATCTAAGAAAGGATTCCTAAATATCACCCTAGATGGCCTTCAGCTTAGGTTCCAGTAACTATATAGGGCAACCACACAGTTTAGGGACCACTGCTAAACATCTGGCTGAAGCTAGGGTCTTAGGGAAATTTCTTAATTTTCCATAAGGAGGAACCGCATTCAACATCCATAAGCTTTTAGCCTATTGGCCCACATTTATCGAATATTGTTCACATTATCAAACACAGAAGTCAACACTTACCTTCAAACAGCGAGCAGTTCATTAGAATGAATCAGTGATCACCTCAGTAATGGCTATAAGGATTCAGCCGATATGTAATTATCCCAATATACACTATCTATTCGTATCAACACCAGAATTCCAGGGAATGTTTGGTTTTACATATAGGGCGAATGGGACAAATATTTTGTTTTACTCAAGGTTTGAATAAATTTCTTTCTATTGCATGTTCTTAAACCTGTATTTGAACCTCACCAAGAGAGTCTAATACCTTTTATGTATGCTGTATTTTTGTTTAACTAAATTATAGGCTGGTCCAATAAAAGTTTCCATACTATAGGGCTACCAGATCAATGATCAAAACGACTGCCAACTTCCAGCAGGATGTTCTAGAAGTGTTCCCGCATGCAAGACCAGCAACACCACTTAGTAAGTTGCTTGCTTTTTTTTTTTTGAGGAGGGGGAGTCAAAAAACAAAATAAATAATAAGGGTGTGGTGAATGGTTTTCCATTGTTTCTAGCTTTCCTACAAGGAATTTTCATAACCATTTAAGAGGTTTAACTTTACCCCATGTGGTTGCCAAGAACCATACTTGGAAACAAATTCCTACAGGGTAGGTTGAAAGAATGTCATTATTAGTTGATGAACGGTGCTGCTGGAGTTCAAGCTGCATTATTAGCAGTCATTTTGTAGATCAGGGATATCCTCAAGCGTCCATGAGTTCCCAAGCAACCTTTATCAAACTCTACTATGAGATGAAGACAGCAAGGGGGAAATATGTCTCTGACATTCCAGATCTACCTCTGCTGATATATTTATTGTTGCTGAGTCTGTTTTGCACATTCCAAAGTTGTAATTGCTGTGGTTGGAAAGGGTGTGCACTGGGACCACTTCATTGCTATTAAACTGCACACAAGAAATAAGTAGGGATTCACTGAATCCAGGATTCAGTTCGGGATTCGGCCTTTTTCAGCAGGATTCGGATTCGGTTGAAGCCTTCTGCCTGGCCGAACCAAATCCGAATTTGCATATGCAAATTAGGGGGGGGGAATCACGTGACTTTTTGTCACAAAACAAGGTAGTAAAAAATGTTTTCCCCTTCCCACCCCTAATTTGCATATGCAAATTAGGATTCGGTTCGGTATTCAGCCGAATCTTTCACAAAGGATTCGGGGGTTCGGCTGAATCCAAAATAGTGGATTCGATGCATCCCTAGAACTTTGGGAGCCTGGTTCCCCATGAAATTCCTGCAAGCAAACCTTTTTTACTTTCTGTCAATGCATCATAGGCACATTATAGGACCTCTCTCTATCTATACAACATGCCATCAAAGTCTTTTCCAAAGTAAGGTCCTTCCCTTTTCATGCTTTATGCCTTTGGAACATGTTCCACTTGACATTGGACAACCTCCCATCATCATTATTTCAAAAGAAGCATCTTATAAATGAAGGGAAACTTCTTTAGCAATGAGTTTGCATTATTCCCTGTCTTCCCAAATTCCCTTCATATGTAGAATGTAAGATCTATAGGAAAACAGTAATGCACTTAACTCCATTGACTCCTCTTGTTCCTTCCCACTAGGACTCAAATCAAACTTAAAGGAGAAGGAAAGTCTTCGTGCACTTGGTGGTGCCAAAGGTTAGTCACCCCAAGTGATTGTATTTACTTACCTGAAACCCCGGGGGATTATTCCAGTGAGCACCACAGAGCGATCCTCTTCTTCTTTTTTCAAATTTCCCGGGGGAGGTGCAATTGCAGTTTAACGAAATAGACGACTTTTTGGTTAAAGTTTGGCTTTTTGTTCTACTGCGCATGCACAGCCGTGCCAAGAGAGAGGAAGACAGAAGAGGATCTCTCCGTGGTGCTCACTGGAATAACCCTGGGCCGGTGTAGTTTTCTACTGATAGGAGCACCAGCCTGGGGTTTCAGGTAAACAAATACAATCACTTGGGGTGCCTAACATTTGGCATTCCCAGGTGCACAAAGAATTTCCTTCTCCTTTAACAAAGAATTAAAAAATAAAAAAGATCTTTACTGAGAAGGTGACAGCAACAGTCTCCCTGCAAGTAAGTGAAGGACTCCCCTGACCCATCACCCACTTCTCTGTCTGTCAGTGGCCTGGAGGGTGGTTAGTAGCCCCCCACTGGTACCCAGCTGTGAGTGAAATAGGGGTTGGATAGGATTTAGATTTGGGACAGGACACCCAGGTGCGCAACCTTTGATGACATTTATCTTTATACATCAGAATGTATTTTTTAATCGGTCAGGCATAAAACAACATATTACCGTATATGGCCACGAATGTTAAATTATTCCGAAAACCACGACTTGTGATTGGAAACAAAAGCACCCTGGGTGCCACAGCAAAATGACAGAAAATGTGTGGCTGATATAAAGTCGCTGCTTGATAAAGAAGACCCCCGTGGCACTGCTGGGGTTAAAAACAACATTCTCCCCACCACAATGGACGCCGTTCATATGCTAAATAGTATATTAAATTCTAATCATCCCGTTACTTCTACATTTGACTGTATATGTAATTACCCTTTGTGAGGTCCAATTTACTTGATAAACATGTAAGAAGACTTGCTGCTTCTCCTGCATTGGATAAATGCTGTCTTTCCACAGCCTGGGGGCATAATTACCACAGAAAAGGGACTTATAAAAACACAGAGAAGCTCATTCACTTGGGGGGGGTGCCAGGGAGGAGAAGAAAAAAAATCCCTTTCTGACCTCTGAATAACCCAAGCAAGAGATTAGCCCATTTTCAAGCAACTATGTAGTCATACTGTTAGGCCAATTGCTTCTATTGACACTTTGCATAAGCACCTTAAACAGAGAGCTTAGAGGGGACCATCAGGCCATTTACTTCCTATTATTTTTATACCAGAGGATTAGAAGGGAATAAAAGAACGTTGGTCGGTTCCAGCTAGTTCAAAAGGTCAAAAAGATTTGTGGGAACAAAAGGTGTGTGGCGCTTTAAACGAACTGTGCAAACGGAATAAATCCCAAGATGAATATTTAGAAGTCTTGGTGCAAACATGAAATTAGAATTAGTGAACGGTGCCAGCGTGCCAAGCTGCTGAATAGGAAGCCCTGCCATGCCAAATCAAAGAGATGGAACCTGTTCCTCTGGAAGGAACTAAGCTGCTCTTCTAATCTTTCTCCTGTATTTTCCTTTATATTCATAAATGGCTGAGGAACATTCCCACACTTTGTGACAGTCCCAGAAACTCTGGTTGCTTCCCATTGACTAAACGGATGGTTGGCTGACTGCAACAAGACATACTGTCACAATCTAATGTTTGGTAATGGTAAAAAGTGAGCTCAAGGGGGGTATTAAAGTCCAGTTTGAAGGAATCAGCATGGAGATGCGTTTCAGCAAAGGTGCCTACACCAGATGCCTTCATATAGTATAGTAGATCTACCACAGACCCTGAAAATGTAAATTTAGTTTTATGAAGGCATCTGGGGTAGGGACCATCTCTTTTATATCATGTTCAGTGACATTGAGCCAGATTCAGTTCATGGAGAAAAAGTTATCTCATGGTTTATCGCATGAAAAGTCATTGACGAAATTCAATTCGAGGAGAAAAAACTTTTCTCCAAATTCAGTTCCAGTTTTTTTCCCATAGAGTTTTCAAGTGATAAACTGTGAGATAAGTTTTTCTGAACTGAATTGCATCTCAAATTGAATCTCGTCCATGACTTTTCATGTGATGAACCCTTTTCTCATTCAATCTGAATTCAATCTGACCCATTGTTCTTAAAGTTTAGTTTCAGAATTTTCTTCATATCATATACCCCATGGCAGATTTTGCTTTGCATTACTGTTGTATCTATAAGGGCAGAGACACACGCTGCTATTTCGGGACATTAGTCAACCAGCGACAAATTGCTTCTTCTTCGGGCGACTAATCTCCCCGAACTGCGATTTACATTATAGCCAGCGGGATGGCACTCGGATTGCTTTGGCATTCCGAAGTCGCCTGAAGTTTCCTTGTGAGGAAACTTCGGAAAACAAAGCGTTCATAGTGCCATCCCACCGTCGATATACATTCAAGGGGATTAGTCGCCCGAAGAAGAATCGATTTGTCACTGGGCGACTTATCTGAAATAGCAGCGTGTGTCTCTGCCTTAAAATGTCCTCTAAGTTTCAGGTCCTTTCGTTTGCTCTCTTGGCCGAGAAACCAGATACTGACACAACTTTTTTCAGTGCTTAAAATTAGGGTGGAATTGATAATGCTTTATATATCTGCCCTACTTTGTCATACTGGGGAACAATAGAATAGCTTGGCAACCTAGGACATTGTTTATACTTTGATAAACCCCTTGGGTTAGTGTCCTGACTGAAACTCAAAATTCAAGACCATGTTTCTTCAGCAGTTAAAATAAATTGTGGACTCAAAAAAAAAAAATCAAAAAAATTATAATGAAATAAGTTGCCAACTGAAACCTGACGAGCTTCTACAGATGTCAACGTAGGATGTATTTTTAACATTCAAGCTATTTTCTTTTAATTTTTTTTTTTTGGAATCTGTAAAATTGAATGAAACTTATTTCTGAGGTTCTTCACTTCAAGTTTTTTTGGTAAATAAAAACAAACAAATAAAGCTAGATCGAGTTTGTAGTTTTGAAATGAAATAAATCTGCTTCCTCCCGTATAGTTCCATTGCCCAATTGATCAACATTTTGTTGTTCATGTTTCTTTTGGGGGTTTTCGTTGTGTTTATACAAGAGAAAAGAAACTATTTTTAAAACTTTTGAAACGGAATAACTATTTACCCATAATTGCAGATCTTTGTTTTAATCAGATGGAAAAGCTAAAAATGCAATATTTCACCTTTAAGGGGTAGGGGAGTAAGGAATTGAAGCGTGGTAAAAACAAGTTCACATATTCTACCAAGATGTATTGAAATGAATCCCCCCCTACACTCCTGGCCCCTACACAACAACTGGATCTGATTCATCTGTAGTTAAACCCCTGGATTAAGTTTATGTACATAGGGAGTTATTTACTAAACTCTAAATGCAAAAATCATGAAAAATTTGTGATTTTTTTTTAAATAAACTTTTAAAAAATCACAAATATTTCTGAATTTATTAAACCCCAAGGATGGAAAAGTCAGAATCAGAAAATCCGGCATCTCAGACCTGTAGAGGTTGCATATAAGTCAATGGGAGAAATTTTCGGGTTGAAATATCATGAAAATAGGATGAAAAATCCCAAAAATCTTGAAAATCTGATTTTCTTCCTGCAAAGCAAATTTTCAGGAAAATGTAATAATAAATAAGTGTAAAAACCCCGAGCGGATTTAATTGGAGTTTGTAGCAGAAAATATTGAGATAACTTCGGACTTTGATAAATAATGTCTGTGAACATTTTAATGCAATGATGGGATTACCGGGGTACAAGCCCCAACACCAAACAGGTTTATAAACTAGTGATATAAATAGCAATTTAGAAGTTTCATCCTCTACAACAGAACAAAGAAAGAATAAATCAAATTAGACCTACTAATGAAAAACAAGTTACATATACATATGGCCGAACTTAGCAGTATAAGGGTAATTTCAAACCTGGAGATTCGATGGGGCGACTAATCTCCCAGAATGGCTTCCCCCTGTCTTCCGCCTGCTATAATGAAAAAATGCCTGTGGCATGGCACCCGCGACACGGCACCTGCTGCACTTCGTTTTCTGAAGTCGCCCGAAGTTTCCTCGTGCGGCAACTTCGGGCGACTTCGGAAAACTTATATCATGGTTTTTCATGTGAAAACGTATGGGCAAAATTCAATTTGGGGAGAAACCACTCTTCTAATTCAGTCCCAGTTTTTTTCCCATAAACCTCAATAGGGTTTTCATGTGATAAACAGTGAGATAAATGTTTCTCATTGAATTGCATATGGTTCTATGGGAAAATATGGGGATTGAATTAGGAGATAAGCTTTCCTCGTCAAACTAAGGGGGTTATTTATTAAAGTCCGAATTTATCTCAATATTTTCTGAAAAAAATCCCGACCAAATCTGCATGGGTTTTTTGGGCTTATTTATTACTATACTTTCCAGAAAATTTTGTTTGTTGAAAAAAATCAGATTTTCACATTTTTTTCGGATCTTTCATCCTATTTATATATATGCAACCTCGACAGGTCTGAGATGCTGGATTTTCAGATTCGGACGTTTCCATCCTCTGGGTTTAATAAATTCCGAAAAAATTTGTGATTTTTTTTAAAAGTCGGATGTTATAAAAAAAAAATCTAATTTTTCGAGATTTTTGCATTCGGAGTTTCGTAAATAAACACCTAGATTTTGCCCAAAATAACAGATGTAAGAAACCAACCCCAGATGAACAAAAAAGACAGTGAGCTTCAGAATAAAGAGAGGGTTTTAGGGTTCATTGATTACTCAGCAAGTCCAGTTGTTTTTAGATTGACCTATACTAGATATACTATGACCTGGATGAATGAAAATCTTCATAGTCATGTTTTATACTCACCCAGTCTAATAAGCACTCATTTGAAAACAAATAGAAACCTTCATTTTGATCAGAATTTAATGTTTTAATTTTGCTATGAAACATAAATAAGTCAGAGAAAGCACAATAGCACATTCCCGTACAAAGGCTTCATTACTGGTCACTTGTTACAGCTACAAAATAGTTGTTGTCCTCACATTTCAAATGCTAGTCTGTGTTGCAGATAAAGGACCAAATTCAACTCAGCGAGAAAAAGGTTTATCACGTGAAAACTCACGGATGAGATTTCTTTTGAGATGCCATTCAATTCAGAAAAACGTATCTAACTGTTTATCGCATAAAAACTCTATTGAAGTCTATGGGAAAACCTGGAACTGAATTAGGAGAACATTTTTCTCTCCTCAAATTGAATCTCGTCCGTGAGTTTTCACGCAATAAACCATGAGATAACTTTTTCTCACTGAATTGAATCTGCCCCAAAGTCTAGTGATTTTACAGCGGCTGAATGTGTTTTCAAGTGAAAGTGCTTTTCAGTTTTAGCTGTGCCAGAGGGGAGTGCCTTCAGTAGACTTTGATGGATGGGATTTGGCTTCAATCAACATGACTATGACATACTGCTGAGCATCAAATTAAGACAGAGACTGCATGTCTTAAGCTTCAATGGAAGACAGACTGCTGAATTCAGGGGCACTAACCTAAAAGCTGTTTTTGCTTAACTGTGCTTTTTTGGGTAGGGGGGGCATATGCTATACATAGTTTATGGTACCTCTTTAAGGTTATGAACAAATTTTTTTTTTTTTTATTGTTTATTGTGAGTTTTTAACATGTTTTCTGCTTTTTGACAGTCCCCCCAACTATATAAGGCCCTGCCTCCTTGCTGCACATTCTAGTTTATTACAGGTATCCATTATCCAGAAAGTTCCAAATTACGGAAAGGTCTTCTCCCATAGACTCCATTATAATCAAATAATCCCCATTTTTAAAAAAGTATTTCCTTTTTCTCTGTAATAATAAACCAGTACCTTGTACTTGATCCCCACTAAGATAGAATTAATCCTCATTGGAAGCAAAACAAGTCTATTGGGGTTATTTAAGGTTTACATGATTTTCTAGTAAACATAAGGTATGAAGATCCAAATTATGGAAAGATCTGTTCTCCGGAAAACCCCAGGTCCCTAGCATTCTGGATAACAGGCCCCATATTTGTATTAGAATATTACTGGAATTATGGGAACAAGACAGAGAATTATGACTCCAAATTTGCATGTAACAGTTTTATCATGGCTTGGGAAGCCATGCAGCTGATAATCATTTAAAATTCCATTATTTCTTCATACATGTATGGGACCTAATATCCAGAATGTTCAGGACCTGGGGTTTCCCAGATAAGGCATCTTTCTGTAATGTAGACACTCCATCCCGTAACTCTACTATAACATTGTTTAAACATGAAATCAACCCAATAGGCTGGTTTTGCCTCCAATAAGGATTAATTATATCTTAGTTTGGATCAAGTACAAGTTAATGTTTTATTATTACAGAGAAAAAGGAAATTGTTTTTAAAAATTTGAATTATTTGCATATGAGTCTATGGGAGATGGCCTTCCCATAATTTGTAACTTTTTGGATAATGGGTTTCCAAATAACAGATCCCATACCTGTATTCACATTAGACAAAAAAAAAACAAGTTATGTGCCCTGGTGATCCTTTCAGTGCATAACTGTATGGGGAATGAATGCAGCTTTCATCAATTCCACTGCATATCATTTATAATATGACTAGGCTTAATAAGAAAATAATATCTTGTGTTATATGCATGCAAGGTGATGACTTATCAATAAAGTATGACATTTAACTTTGGCTTTTATCTTTCTTCTTAATATAAAAATGAGAAAAAATGTATAAAATAAACACAGAATAGGGAATTCCAATTTCTAGCCAATTTGTGTTTTTAATATAATGTCTCATTGACTTTTGTTCAACTCAGGACCAGATTTTATTTAAATGAACCCCCCCTTTCATCGGTAAGGATTTAGAGATCCCCTGCTGTGAATCCTGAGCTAAGCCTAATTGGTAAATTCTTTGGAAACTTGGATAATACCCTCTGATCTCTGCTGATAAAAAAAAAACCCCTTCTGAGAGGATGACCTAAATGATGGCTGACAATGTAGGCCCCTGAATTAGGATTTATTAGACTGAAACATAAACTACGGTCAAAAAGCCTCTTATCCTCAGATTTCATGTCCCCGGATTAAAAATTAAAGGATGAATTTGTTGTGCTAATACGTCTTACAATGGAATTGAAATAGGAACCTGATTTAATATTGGCTTGGCAGCAAGTGGTGTCAGCCACACCTGCAGGGAGAGAGGATTCACGGAACTGCACATTGAGGACTGGCTGGTGCCTAGCAAGATTTAACTGTCATGTAACTGTTGTTAGAACAAGGAACAATTTTTATCTTTACACACTCATATCTATATATTTATTTATACACGATTGACTTGAAACCATGATAGGCTGCTGCTGACCACACCCCTCTTAGGCTGATAGTGTCACTTAACCCCACCCTCACTTTGCTCCATGTTGAAGAGGTCTATTCTGGGACTTTAAAGGAGAAACAAACCTTTAATAAAAAAACCCTACCGCCCTACCGTACATAGACCCCCCTCCCTCCCAGCCTAGCTGCCCCCGGACTAATGCCCCTAACTCTTTACTTACCCCTCCGTGCAGATTCTGTCCAGAGTTTATGGGCGAAATCTTCAGCCGCTTTGGTATTCTTCAGAATGAGACCGGAGAAGCGGGGAATGTGCAGTTGGAGCAATTTTCTGTTTCGCGACAACTACACATGCGCTGAAACTCACGAAAATTGCCAAAGCGATGGTCTCATTCTGAAGATTATCGAAGCAGCTGAAGATGGCGCCCGTGGTGCACAGAGGAGTAAGTAAAGAGGTGGGGGCATTTTCCTGAGGGGGCAGCTAGGCTGGGGGGGGGGGAAGAGGGGAGGGGGTCTATGTAGGGTAGGGTTTTTTTTATTGATGGTTTGTTTCTACTTTAAGTAGTAGTAGAGTCAGTTATTTTGAAAGACATTTAGCTGTACACAGTAGACAAAGTGAGTGCCCACCAATGCAAATGAACTAACTAGCAATTGATAATACTGTATGTAGAAGGTTCCTTATTTCCATGAGATGAAGCTGATATTAAATTAAAATTTTTGTGATAGGCAAGGGTCCTGGAAAGTGATAGTGGTAATCACCTTCAGATTTATTACCACATTAGCAGTATACCTTGAGCAGAAAGGCAAGAGCTATAGATACAGATAGGGTGAACATTTTATAGGCATATAACTGCACTGAGTATGTGTGAATGTGATAGGGCAGGGGCCCCCCAGCCGCTGGGACATGGCCCACGACCATGCCGCAGACATACTTGAACTAGGCGCTGAGCCAAGTCCAAATTTGAAGTGGTGCACCTGAATTTGACGTGGGCACGCGCGATTCGACGCTGGCGCGTCTGAATTTTACACTGGTGTGCCCGAAATTGACGTGGCACGAGCAGTTGACATCCGCCTGTTACTAATTAGGGTTTTACACCAGTCCCTGGGGCAAAAAAGATTGGGGACCACTGTGATAGTGGACTTGGAGTGCAGGTTCTACTCAGGCAGGGACTGATACGGATAAAGAACAATCTCTGTAGGTTGGAAGCTGCATTTGACATATAAAGATACACCACGTTGGCAATTCCCCCCACCCTATTGAAGCAGCAACAGCTCCTCCGGAAGTGAAAATAAAAGGAATTGTTTTGCGCTAAGCTCCACAGAGTGACACAGGAACTGGAAAGATTGTTCTGGCTGACGAGTTTTCCCATGTCCGTATCAGTTTAAGCTTTTGTATTTCTGGCAAACTAATAACAATGTTCCCATTAGGAAATAGCTCTGGAAGTCACACATAGCAGCCATCGCTGGGATAACCCCCTTGGGCAGTCAGAATGATACAAAACCCATTGACTGATTGATTGATTGAAACCACTGCTGTACAGGTGTCCATTACCACAGAGATGAAATAGATCCCACGTCCTCGTTCAGTGAGTCCTTGGGATTGTAGGGTCACAAATGGCATCTTAATGGAATAATCCTGACTTCAATCGGAGTCAAAGCTGTGGACCACTAATGATGTTGTTGTCAATACAGATCACTCCTGTCTCCTCCACCAAATGTTGGACTAAGATGGGCTTGTTAATCCTCTGTTTCCACATTAAAATCCTAAATACTTAGTCTAACATTCGCACAATAAATTTAGAAGAACGACAGAAGAATGAAGGCATCTGGTGGTGCTTCAGCTAAAATAAAACTCCCAGCATCTTCTGCAACTAAAGGTGGTCTTTACATGTTCTTACCTTAACTGTATATTTTATATAATCGTTGTATGAATAAATATATACCTCAATCCATAAATGCCCATTTTCTTTCTTAATGTTGGGAATGTTTGCTTCTACAATATTTATTCCAAATTTGGTACATGAAGCAGATGGATCAAGCCCAGAGGCTGCAAAGAACTGAAAAAGGAGCTGAACCAAAACATTGAGTTATTTGATCTAAAGGGCAATAAAGGGCTCATACACAATTATGGTAAAAATAATATAGATCCATATTTCTATGCTGTCCCTAAATGATACTGGACCCCACATCAGACCTGTTTTACCACTATATGTTGAAATTGCTCATTAACTAGGGCCTTATGGGGCCCCTGTACCTCCTGCAGCTGCAGGGTCTGCTTCCTCTGTATTTATGTCCTCCAAAGCTCTATATTGGACTGCAGAAGTGTTTTATAGTTTAAAATATTTTATTTGATTTTCATATTAAACAAATGAAATCAAAATGACAACAAATGTTATGCAAATGAAGAAAATATGTTGCAAAGGAGACAATGGCATGATAGTATCAAAACTATATCATTCATGAAAAATAACAAAAAACGAACTAAAAATTAACTAAGCCAGTGGATGCACAAGTAATAAAAGAAAGAAAAAGCCCATTTATCATCTGGAGTGTCAGATAGGTCATCTAACTATTGAAGAAAGCGCATTATTTGATCGCCAGTATTGGAGTTACAGATTTCAAAATAAGGAGACCAAACCAGCCTAAAAGAATCTTTGGAAATACTTCCTTTAGTTTTAGTTATTAAGGCTTCTTGCCAACTAAGCTGATTCATATAAGAGATGATGTCCGATAATGAGGGGGGTTCCTTTTGTAACCAGAAATTAAATAAAGCTTTCCTAGAAGCAGCTAGAAAAAAGGAAGTCAATAATTTACTCTCATGGGAGATAATATTTGACTTAGGATTTGCAGAAAGCATATTAATATCTAGATGCAGTAAAGCAATACACGGAGATAGTTTAATTTTTATCTTCAGTCTAGAATTCAAAAAATTTGTAACTTCCCTCCAAAAAAGGTTAATTTTTGGACAGGACCATAAATAATGAAAAATTGACACATTAGTCTCGTCACATTTAGGACAAAATGATATAGGACTATTAGAGGTACTTTTAGCAAACATTTTCCCATATCCTAAATGAATAAGCTTAAAGTGTTGTATTCTCCAACTCTCTGCCAAAATTAATTTATTATAAGTATTAATAGATTTCACCAAATCTGAGGGAGACACTTGACATTGTAAAAACTCAGTCCATTTAATGGACGATTTAGATAATGGATGTGAGTCTGTACCATAAATATTCCACAATTTTTTAGATAAAGAGTTAATTGAAATCAAAAAGGGGAGTTCCAAAAATTCTGCCAAATCATCTGCTAGCTTGTGGTCAGCTAAAATCAAATTGTTTTTATCATGCAGTAGAGAAAGACCGCATTGACAAGCTAAGTAATAATATCTATCAGATTCATTAAGCTTGTACTCATTTTTGACTTTTGACCAAGACAATAAAGTTTTCTTATGTGGATCAAATAAGTCTTTAACTAAGACTAGTAAATTTCTCTTAGCAGAAAATAGAAAGGAATCAGACTTTTGATAATCTGAGGGTTTAAGTAAGACCTTTGCTGGCATGAAAGGGGTTTCTGTATAACTATACCCATGTTGAGAGAATAAATGTTTCCACACAAAAATAGAATCACGATAAAGAGGATTCCTTTTAAAGTCACAAGGAACATTTCCCCATTTGCTATGTAAAACAGATAAAATATCAAAGAAGGGTTCTTGAAAGATCTCGATGTCAGGGTTTGTAAATTTATTGCCTTGAGAGATCCACTCAATAAAGTATCTAGTGAGGGCTGATAAATTAAAAGCTCTAAAGTTAGGAAGATTTAACCCTCCTAGTTTAACTGGAGCTCTTAATTTATGAAGTGCAATTTTTGCCTTTTTACCATTCCAAATAAATTTATTTAAGGCAGATGCAGAAGTGTTTTACCCTGACAATGCTAGAGATGCGGGGAGCACCCTACCAGTAGGCACCAACCGCAGCTCAAAACAGAAACAGAAGGCAGCAACAAAGAAGAGGTATCAGGCACCGCCAAAATCAAAGTTAAAAATATATTTAGGGGCACATTTACCTAGGGTCGAATATCGAGGGTTAATTAACCCTCGATATTTGACTGTCGAAGTAAAATCCTTCGACTTCGAATATCGAAGGATTTTGCGCTATTCCTGCGAACGATCGAAGGAATAATCGTTCGATTGAATGATTAAATCCTTCGAATCGAACGTTTTGAAGGATTTTAATCCATTGATCGAAGGATATTCCTTCGATCAGAAAATTGTTAGAAAGCCTATGGGGACCTTCCCCATAGGCTAACATTGGCCTCAGTAGGTTTTAGGTGGCGAACTAGGTGGTTGAAGAATTTTTTAAAGAGACAGTACTTCGACTATCGAATGGTCGAATAGTCGAACGATTTTTAGTTCGAATCGTTCGATTCGAAGTCGAAGGTCGTAGTCGAAGGTGGAAGTAGCCCATTCGATGGTCGAAGTAGACAAAAAAAAACATTCGAAATTCAAACTATTTTCCCTCTATTCCTTCACTCGAACTAAGTAAATGGGCCCTTTATTGTAGATTTATTAAAAAAGGAACCATATCTCCATTGGCCCTACGCGTTTCATGTCCTCCAAAGCACTCAATCATGGTTAAGTGCCTTGGAGGGCACGAAACGTGTAGGGCCAATGGAGATATGGCTCCTTTTTTTATAAATATATTTTTTTGGTGTAGGGTTGCCACCTGGCTGGTATTTTACCAGCCTGGCCGGTAAAAATTATGGTTTATCTAAATGTTATTTATACGGAAAAAAGATAAATATATATTCCGGTATTTCTTTTCTAGAAAAGGTGGCAACCCTATTTTGGTGGCCCTTGTAGAATATTTCTGAGTGTCCGATATCCCTTCTTTGTATGCTGCTGGTTTATCCGCTCCCTAAGCTGAGGGTCTGGGGCTGGTGTACCTGGACCACCTGTTCTATGTGGTGAATGATCAACATACTTTATGTCCTGTGCCCCTTTTTCTGTTTTGGTGGTTTAACACAAACAGAAGTTGCCAAAAACACCAGTGTGGAGGTAAGACACTAACATTTCTACAATTGGGGATCTGCACTGCTGTATGTGTATGGCTGGAAGAGTAAGCCTATTGCACAAAGCACATTGTCTGGACTTACAAAATGCCCTGTGTGCTATGGGCCTGAGGATGGGTAACCATACAGGATCGTTAGGGAAAACTATCAGCCACTGTTCTTGTTGAGTATTATGATGGACGTTACAACTCTACGAGGCAGAGAACTTGATAGCAATGCATCAAGCTAGAGCTCACACGGTCTTTGTTCTGGACAGGTGACCTCCTATGATGGCCCAAAACCACTGAAAACACTAGCCTGGGGGTGACAGCTGTCACTATATCCAGTAGTGAGCAGCCTGCCAATTCGAAGCATTGGAGCGTGTTCCGTTAAAGGGATTTAATAGGCATTCATGGACTTTTGCAACACCTCCATACAATCAAATAGAGCAATCTGTCTGTTAAAATACTGCTGGAGCTTTAAAGCCTCTTGCAAATAAGTAGCATTCTTTCTGCAAACAGAATGGCTGCACACAGTCCTTGCATTAATATATGTGCCCTAAATTCGCATTTAAGATCCCTTTGTTGCAGAGAGAGCAAAAAAGCCTTAAACCTTGAAGTTACTGGTGGCCAGAGAGTCCATCAGTTATCTTACATTTATCACAAATTCCTCCTTTTCCCTTTGTCACTCAATGTATCAGTTTACAAGCAGCATATGCTCCGTGTGATTTAATACAGCCCTTGAGCATCACTTCCATTTATTTCAGAGAGGGAGGACTTTACAGCTTTACAATGGAGAACCATACCAAGCATAAGTAATCAGCTCTATGGTAATATCTACCCCTGGCTACTTTGAATGTATCATCTCATTGTGCATACAGTATTCTGGAAACCCTTTGCACGCCAGTGTTGTTCCTGGCAGGGAGTAGAAGTAGAAAGGCAAAAACGCAGGCTCTATGAAATGTAAGGCACACGCAATACAGGTATGGGATCCATTATCTGTAAACCCGCTATCAAGAAAGCTGCGAATTACAGATAGGCCATCTCTAATCGACTCCATTTTATTCAAATAATTCAGATTTAATGAATTACTTAATTTTTCCCTTTAATAAGAATCGCGTACCTACTACTTAATCCAAACTATGTTATAATGAATCCTTATTGGAGGTAAAACAATCATTCATTTAATTAAATAATATTTTAGTAGACTTAGGGGGGTTATCAAAATCTGATTTTTTTTAAGTAAAAAAAGTCTGACCAAACTAGAATCCATGATTTGACCTTATTTATCATTGAAAAAACTAGATAAAATTGGTTTGGAGAAAAACTCGTAAAATTTTTTTGCGGAAAAAAAGTCCAACACAAAGGTGTTATGGATAAACACAGCACATAAAGAACATGGGGTTAGATTTGAATACCCCATTCAAAGACTACCTCTGGGAGCACCTGAATAACACTTGAACTGGGAACTGGCACTTATATGTGTAACATACTGTAACCTACAGCACTTTAATTCCCCTCTGAATTGTGTGTGTGTAAGTTACCCTCCCATTTAGACTGCAAGCCCTATGGGCATACATCCCAACATTTTGGAAATAAAAAGAGGGACAAAAAAGTTGCCAAAAATTTGTTTGACCATGGACATTTTTGTGGCCACACCCCCTAATTACCATGATCATTTTACAAAATTTGCCAGGTTATGAAAGTTTGAACGTATTTCTGTGTTTTTTTTCAGTTATTACAGCTTTGCTAATGAAGGTGAACTGCCCTTTAAGCTGTGAGTCTAACTTCTCCCAAGTTATCTTATATTGCTACAATTACTTAATTGCTTATCTCGAAATTGTTACAAAAGTATCTTATCTTCAGCTGTGGCTGTTCTGGGCTCTCTACCAAAAGCCAATTAAGTTAGAAACATTGTTTCTTTTTCTGGCTGTTCGGTGCAGAGAAAAACGTGACTTTCCAGTACAAACGAGGGGCAGCGGGTTGAGCTGTCAAAAGAGGGACTGTCCCTCTAAAAAAGGGACAGTTGGGAAGTATGCCTACGGGGGCAGGGTCCTCCATCCTTCTGTCTCCTTGACACTGAGAGCTTAATCTGTAATTATATTTTATATTTATGTGAATTGTATTTCTAATAATGCACTTATTGTTACTTATTATTGCAATGACCCCTTGTTTGTTACTACCACTTTATTGTTTGCGGCACAGTGCTTTGCCCTCAAGGAGCGCTATACAAATAATATACACATATATATATATATATATATAGATATATATATATATATATATATATAGATATATATATATATATATATATATATATATATATATATATATATAGATATATATATATATATATATATATATAGATATATATATATATATATATAGATATATATATATATAGATATATATATATATATATATATATATATATATATACATACATACATAAAGGTCATATTTATGTCCCCTGCTCACTAGGGTTCTACTATGAGACACTACAACAAGAAGTCTGAATAAAGGACGGTAGAATCATAAAAACAGAGTGCTCAATGATAGAAGCATAACATCCTCACAGATAAGCATGTGGTGAGTTCTTTTTGTTTCCATACTGGCCTTTGTTTGTGACCCCTAGAAATGTGGTTTTGCTTAATTAAAGCAAAATGCAAATAATGATTAGGTTGGTATTTCCCAGGGTTCTTCACTAAACGCAGTTCAATTATTTCCAAGGAGATTTTTTGGCACTAATACTTTCCAGGAACCCTTGGCGATAATTTTTAATTTGAGGCGTTATATCATACAAGCATGAATAACTACAATCAGATGTCACATGTGAATTCAGCTATCTCCTTGACAATTCATTTTCATAGGAATGGGCAATTGATATGCAAGTATGGCATCTAATATATGGAAACCCCTTACCCTGAATTTCTATTTAAACAAATAATTCTTCATTTCTTACAGATTTGCTTTTCCTCTGCAATATAAAAATATGGAGAGTTGTTTCTGCATTTTGGGCTACTTAGAATGTGGATAACACCAAAAAATCCCCATGCACCATTACTCTTACTCCCACATGCAATGAAAGGAGCAGTAACCCATAGCATCCAATAAGATGTTTGCTTTTAAACAGGTGATCAGTAAATGCTACATGCTGATTGGTTGCTATACTTGATTAGACCAATGGCAAACTTAGCACCATTTTATTACGTTTCCCCTTATATGTAATTTAAACATGTCAGACCATAATGCAAGCACCAACGTCCGTATCACAAAATCAACCAATGTGTATTATAATTCTGGGGCTCATTTGTGAATAAAAGCTTTTATGTGAAAATACCTGGTGGTCTAGCGGGGATGACCACTGCACACACGGTCGGGACGGCCGTTTTACTCACGGCGGGGATGGCCGCTGCACTCCAGCCGATTCCTCTCCGGTCGTGTGCCTATTTGGATTAGACACACGCGGTGCTTCAGACGTCAAAGCGCTTGGCATGCAATTGGAATTTTTAAAGGGCCCATGGCCAATAGTTCGTTGCCCAACGTAGATCTATTTCTAATAGTTCCTGGGTGCGTTTCAAGTCTGTTTTGTCTGTTCCTGGCCTAGTCTGTCCCTGACCTTCCCTAGTTTGCGGTCTGTCTTGACCCTTGCCTGTTTTTGACCATTCTCTCGGATCACGATTCTGTACTGCGCTACTGTTAGTTTTGGCCCCGGCCTGTGACCTCGATTACGTTCCTGACTCCTGATTCTGTACTGCTCTGCCTGATTGCTATTGACCCGGCCTGTCCCAAGACCACGCTCCTTGTTCTCCGTTCTTCCTGTACTCGTTTGGTTCCCATGTCTGCCCAGAACTCTCTCCTTGGTTCTCTCACTATAAGACCTGGCGGCATCCCAGTAGCGGAGGGCTCCTCCCGAAGCGAAAGACGGCAGTTATAGGTGAAAGAGTGAGCCGAGGCCGGGAGCTTGGGGCTTGTTCTGGTTTTGGGATACTCTCTGTGCTGTTTTTTTGCCATCTAACACCATATATGTAAATAAGGCCTTGGGTCTAGCAAAATACATTAATTACCCTTTGGTCCTTTATCTTATATTGCTGAGTTATGAACACAGGTAACACAAACCAGACCTTCTCCCTCTCATTCAAGGAGCCCGTGATTAGACTCCCTTGTGTTCACCCAAGTTGCTTAGGATGCAACATAACAGAAGCCTATTGGGTTTATTTAATTTTTAAGCGTTTTTTAATAGTCTTAAGGTATGGAGATTCATAAATAGGAAAGATCCCTAATCTGGAATGCTCCACATTCTGATCATTGGGGATAATATGCAGGTATGGGATCCATTATCTGGAAACCCGTTATAAAGAAATCTCAGAATAACGGAAAGGCTCTCTACTATAGACCCCATTTTATCCAAATAAATTTTTTTTTTCTTTTTCTCTGTATAGTAAAATAGTAAATTGTAGTGATGGGTGAATGAATTCATGAAACTGTGGCGAAAATTCGGCAGCGTCAAAAATATTTGGAAGCGCGTCAGAATAGTTGCTCGCGTTCTAAACTGTCGCGCATCAACATTATTTGGACGCCCATTGACTTTAATGCGGGCGTCAAAATTGACGCGAATTGATGCAGGCGTTGAAATTTGCTTTTCGCTAATTTGTTACTGTTTTGCAAATTTCGTAGCGAAATTCACGAATTTTTCGGGCGAAGCAAAATGGGACAAATTCACCCATCTCTGGTACCTTGTACTTGATTAGAACTTATATATAATGAATCCTTATTGAAGGCCTACTGGGTTTATTTAATGTTTATACACTTTTCTAGTAGACTGAAGGTATGAAGATCCAAATTACAGAAAGATCTGTTATCTGGAAAACCCCAGTTGGATACCATACTGGATTGGCCAGTGTTTGACCACCATAACATATACAAAATACATTTAAAACTAAAATATATAATTATTAATATATATATATATATATCAGCAACCCTGCACACTTATAATATAAATATTATTCTGTTCCAGAAATATTTGTTTAATCCTTAGGTAACATTTCAAACAAAGTTTCACATTTTACGCTGACTTGTAAAGTTACAGGAAAGGTGTTAGGAAATTCCACTAATTGGAAAGGGAATCTAGGTCAAACACCGAGCAGCTTACATTCCTTACAGCTCGAGTCAGACACCGAGCAGCTTACATTCCTTGCAACTAGGAGTCAAGACCAGAAGACTCCCGAGAGATCAATTACAGTTTCTTAAATGTGTTAAGAATTGTAGATTGACCTTAACACTAAAACACGTGAAAGAGATCTTAGAACAAATACTTATTTTCCGACTAAAACAGCTGGAAATGTGACTAGAGGCCCCCCCCTTAAATAAAAGGTAAGAAATGAAATAAAAATATTATTTTAAAACATGATACACTTCCAATCTTTTTCTTTTGCTTTTTTTTTTACATTTTTTATGACTCACAATGTATTTTGAAAAGTTTTATCATGAATATGAATGTGCCAGAAACACCTACCAAGAAACTGTAAAGCGAACTAAAAAGTAAGAATGAACACTGAATTATAAAAAGTCACCAGATTTCTATGTTGTTGTTAATATAAAAAAAAATAAAAACCAAAAATATCCTGCAACTTAAATTTTTTGTCTTTTGATTGTAAGCTTTGCGGTTCTGGAGGGTAAATCCTGCCCTTGCCGCCCTTTAACAATGCCATTAGTAACCTCTTTATACATCTGATTTGAGAGCTTTATACATAAAAGTGTAAGAATGACAGATTTCATAAAAATACTTACATAGAAATTTAGGGTAAAATGTACTATAATATAAACAGAGGAATCATAAAGTTTACATTTTCCTCCAGTTAAATCCTGACTGTCATGGATACTGTCCTCATACACGATAACAGAAATATAATAAAAACGATTCATTTCATCTACGAAATAGTGACCAATGTCAGAATTTATAAAGATGTAAATATTTAAGGAAAATATAGGGAAATATTTAGGGTATATTTAGTATAATTCGAACGGAGAAGTCCTGAATGATTCCCAGAAGTTACACATTTTCAACAATTAAAAAACTTTCCTGATTGTAAAAAAGGTCACGGAAATCGTCCTCATATGTAATAAATTCACTTAAAAATATTATTTAGCAAAGAATCCAATCTAACATAGAAAATAGTGATTTAACTATAGATCTTAAACAATCTGTATATTTTTTTTTATCCCACTGGTGCTCGTGTTGAAATTAATCATTCGTATTTTTAATAAAAGAAAACAAAGAAATATCATACTACTGGCTGAAATCACATGACATGAATAGGCCCATAAGTAAAGTAAATAGGCCACATAAAGATATATGCAAGAAAAAACATAACTCTTTTAGGGTCAGGGCACATGCTCAGATTCGTGGAGATTAATCGCCCGGCGACAAATCTCCTCTTCAAAAGGAAATCTGCCTCCCGCCGGCTAGAATGTAAATTCGCTGGCAGGATGGCGCTCAGAGCGATTCGTTTTCTGAAGTCGCCCTAAGTTTCCAAATTTGGGCGACGTGGGGGCAGATTTATCAAGGGTCGAATTTCAAGGGTTAAAAAACCCTTGAAGTAAAATCCTTCAAATTCGAATATTGAATTCTAAGGATTTTAGCACAAAAGGATCGAATAAAAATCTTAAAATTAAGCGATCGATTGAATGATTTTTATTCGATCAAAAAAAAACTTAGAAAAGTGCTCTGGAAGGTCCCCATAGGCTAACATTGCACTTCGGTAGCTTTAATGTGACGGAGTATGAAGTCGAAGTTTTTTTTAAAGAGACAGTACTTCGATTATCGAATGGTCGAACGATTTTTACTACGAATCGTTCGAATCATTCGATTCAATCGAATTTGACCAATTCGATGGTCGAAGTACCCAGGAAAATACTTCGAAATTCGAATATTTTTTTATTCGAACTATTCACTCGAGCTTAGTAAATCTGCCCCTAAGTGTACCGATTGCCATCCCAGTCGACAATTTTCATTCTAGCCGGCGGGAGGCAGTTCGAGTGACTAATCTCCCCGAAACTAAGTGCGTGCCATGACCCTTAATATTACAGTAAATCAAATAAATTGTGTAACATGTTTGCATTTTTTCATTTTTGTTTAATGCCCAAAGGTTCCCAGATTCATGCAAAAACTCAGAAATAGCAAATACTCCACCAGAGGTGTGAGAATGAATTTGCCCAAATGATTATTCTATTACTGGAAAGCGTCAATCTTTCCATGGGGAATCCCATTTATCAAAGGTTGAATTTTGTATTCATGTGATTTTTTTTTTTTTCTCTTATACTGTAAATTCGAATATACTCAAAATTCGATTGGGAGGTTATTTAAGAAAAAAATCAAATATCTAAAACTCGAACTAATATTAACGACCTCGAAAACTTGCATCATTGGACCTCTCCCATTGACTTATATATGAACTCGGCAGGTTTTAGGTGGCGAATAGTCAAATTCGAATGATTCCCAGGGTAAAGTTTTGATAAATCTCGAATTTCGAATTTCAAATTTCGAATCGAGTTTGGATTATTACCAATTTCCTTCTTTTTCTGACGCATTCCAGCTTTCAAATAGGGCTCACTGACCCCATCTAAAAAAGAAATGCTCTGTAAGACTACAAATGTATTGTTATTGTGGTTTAAGGTCAAAAGCAAAGGGCCAATCAACCCAGTCCTAAAAGCACCTTTGCTTATATAGGAGAAATTAGGAACGTAGAGAGATGGAAGTTGTAATAAAATGAAAAAAAAAAGTAAGCATTTATCAGATTATATCCCCTTTAATCCTGGTCATTGTTCTAGTGCAGGATGGAAACAGGGAGAGGTTGTTGAAATAACTGGCTTCCATTAAGCAGCTTGTGATTGCCAAGGAGATCCAGCCTTCACCAGCCACAGGTCAGCTTCTCTTTAAAATAAAGGGCAATCCTGCTGTCTCAACTTCAAACCTCAGTCTCTGTGCAAGTCCCAGGTCTCCTGCTTTAGAGCTTTGATATGGTCTACACTCTCCCTTGTATCAGACTCCACCTGTCATCGACTCCTCCAGACAGGGCAACTCACTCCAGGGGTTTGACCTAGGGGCGCTGTCCGGGTGGGCAGGTAAACCTTCTACAACTGCACCCACTTCCTAATCTTTCATAAGCCAGACTGCCTGCAACAGTATCAAATTTGAGCCAAAAAACAGAAGCTTGACCTTTTGAAGGAATTTTGGGGGAAAAAAAAGTCTCAGTTACAATTTACCAAATAGTTGGGGGTTGGAAAAGCTGTCACTCAACGCATTAATATGAGTGAAATGCAAAAAAAACAAACAAAATCAGTAAGCAGATGAAATATAGCAGTAACACCAAGACTGTGGTTTATATTGAGACAATTTCCTAGTAAACAAATATATAAAGATATCATTCAGCAAACACTTCAAATATCCAGCATGCTGAACTCCAGAACCATGTTAATGAGGACAACTGCGTAGTTCAATAAAATCATTATGGGATTTGGGAATTTGCAGGCTGAATTTTATAGGAAACCATAGCATGGAAGGATACTAAATAGGTACTGCATTTGCTCACACATAATGTGGTTTGGGAACATTTAAGTTACCTCATTTGAACCAAAGTAGGCTCGCCTTGGATCCCATCACTCTGCACATTTCTCATTCACATCAATGGATGTTGAAAACCATGGGGCTGGTTTAATAACCCTCCGTAAATCATTTTCTGTGTTAATGGTGATTTTCACTGATGCAGAAGAGCATGTGTTAAATTTAAAACAAAGCTTATTCATTTATTGCCACTTTCTAAATTTATGGGGTGTTAAGGTGGCCATGCACGGGCAGATTAAAGGAGACATATAGGATAAATGAAAAAAACCTAATTTTGTAGGCAATTATAAGTAGTATATTGTGTTGCTTTTACATGGTGCTAAAAATTAATATTTACTTTAAAAATAGCCCCTTTATTTGAGCTCCCTATAGATGTTCTCTGTCCCTTTACCTGTTTCAAATGAGGGGTGGGCGTGTCCTAACGGTCCCTGCAAGAAGCACAGTAGGAGGGGGACAGCCAATCACAGCCCTGCAGTCACACAAGCACAGACAGGCTTTAGTTCCCTATCAGGTCCTGCTAGCTGCTGATTGGTTCCTGTCCTACAGTGCAGTGAGCTGAGAGCCACCAGCTCCCCTGCACAGCCTGGGAATTCAGGGAGCAGGAAGTGGAAGAGAACAGAGGGATTAATAGAGTTTTTGCAGAAATATTCAATAAATCAGCCTGAAAAACGTATTTTTTTAAGCACAATTCTTCTATATCTAAATGAGTATAAGGCACAGGTACATTCTTATTTTTTACACAAAATGTTTCCTTTAAAGCCCGTTGAAGCGTATTGCTCCCCGTTGTAATCCGATCGTTCAGCCCTGGGGCCAAACGTTCGGATTAACCCAATTAAGCCCTGCCATCGGTGGGCATATCGGGGAAAGATAGTGTATGGCCAGCTTTAGACCCTGAACTTTAAAGGGATACTGTCATGGAATCAGTTAATAGCGCTGCTCCAGCAGAATTCTGCACTGAAATCCATTTCTCAAAAGAGCAAACAGATTTTTTTATATTCAGTTTTGAAATCTGACATGGGGCTAGACTTATTGTCAGTTTCCCAGCTGCCCCAAGTCATGGGACTTGTGCTCTGATAAACTTCAATCACTCTTTACTGCTGTACTGCAAGTTGGAGTGATATCACCCCCCTCCCTTTTCCCCCCCAGCAGCCAAACAAAAGAACAATGGGGAGGTAACCAGATAGCAGCTCCCTTACACAAGATAACAGCTGCCAGGTAGATCTAAGAACAACACTCAATAGTAAAAACCCATGTCTCACTGAGACACATTGTTACATTGAGAAGGAAAAACAGCAGCCTGCCAGAAAGCATTTCTCTCCTTGTGCAGGCACAAGTCACATGACCAGGGGCAGATGGGAAATTGACAATATGTCTAGCCCCATGTCAGATTTCAAAATTGAATATAAAAAAATCTGTTTGCTCTTTTGAGAAATGGATTTCAGTGCAGAATTCTGCTGGAGCAGCACTATTAAGTGATTCATTTTGAAATTTTTTTTTTCCCATGACAGTATCCCTTTAATTCAACTGCTCAGAGCAGTTGATTTAGTTCAGACGAATTCACAGTCCATCAATTCATTAAACACTTTCCTGACAGTCAGGAAAAATTGATAAAAACTGATGAGACTCTCAGGAATCCCTACTCTGAATTTAAATTGACATCTTTTAAATGAAATTATTTTTATACAATCACATGCATTTTCTAATGTCCCCTTTAAGGGTGTCCTTGGTCAATATGGCAAATATACATGACTATGAGTGATGATTTCATCTCTCCAGAATATAAAATGAAGACGAATGACAAAAGAGAAATAATCACTTCTAAGCCGGAACGATATTCATTACATGGCGCTGTACATTATATAAACATCCTTAAGACAAATCCTGATCAACCAGCAATGTCCAGGAAAAGCCGTGGTTTAAACTGTGTACGTTACAGCCGTTTGCCCATTTGGTTTCCTTATACATTTCATACGATATTTTAAAAGAAATTATCACATCAAAAAAACAGTCTGCCCTTAAAAAAAAAGCAGCCGTCAAGAACATGTCAGAGCACAAACCCAGCTTCTGCCCTAGGGCAACAACACTATTTATTTTTTAAAGAGGTTTGAGGTTGCCGCTTGTACAGACACCATGTCGGCGTCCCAAAAACATATGCAGCCTCACGCTTTTCTGTGGGGTTTTCATTAACATACTCCACCGCAATCACACCCCACACACCTCAATGTACAAATGTGTAGAAATGTGTGACAGCGAAAAAACCCTCCAGTCTCCTACACAAATAAATATGAATATTCCCCCAAGACAGAAATGGTGTTTATCTAACTGTCTAGTGTTGGCTTGATCAGTTGTAATAATTTCAAAATAGACTTAAAGTATTAGTAGAGGGAATATTGATATAGCGATTGACACGGCTTCTAAACTATTGGATCCTGGCTTGATTCTTGCGAGGCTACTGAGGAATGGAGCCAGATTGCATTACCTTGCGGGGTCTAAACACCAGATTAAATCACTGATCCTCTCTTAATGAAAACATCTCTATATAAAACTCTAAATAAATGGAATCACACTGGTGAAATGCATATTTAACACTGAAATGCATTTTATAAAAATGTTTTAACTTTAAGGGGCAGATTTATTAAAAAATTTGAATCCAAATTATAATTTTCAATTTTTTTTAAGGGTTAAAGCTCTCAATTTTGAATTGTAATTCATCCAAACTTGATTAAAGTTTTAATTTGAATTCAAATTCGAATTTCAACATTTATCACACTCTGGCCCTTTAAAAACTCGAATTCTAATATTTGTCACCTTAAACCTGCCTAGTTCATGTATAAGTCAATGGGCGAGGTCCAGGGACCAATTTGGACATGTTAGTAGCCTTCCTGACATTCCAGTTTTTTTTCGGAGAAAAAACTGGAATTGTGTTTCGAATCGGTAAAATAAGTGCGAGTTTCAGATATTCGATTTTTTATTAAATAACCCCCCAATCAAATTTCAAGTATATTTTCAATATATTCAAGTATATTCAAATTTAATAGAGTTAAAAAAAACTCACATGAATTTGAAATTCGACCTTTAATAAATGTGCCTCTAAATAATTATAATAAAAAAAGAAATTCCCTTTTAGGACAAGGAGCATGACATGGGGGGTATATTTATCAAAAAGTGAAGTTAGAGATCGCCACAGTCCTCTAGAGTGAAATTCCACCTCTCTCTATTAATTTCTATGGGATTTGAAAGGTGTATTTATCAAAGGATTAACTTTCACCCATTGATAAATACTCTTTTAAAAATCCCATAGAAATGAGAGAGTGGCGGAATTTCACTCTAGAGGACTGTGGCGATCTCTATCTTCACTTTTTGATAAATATACCCCGGGGATACTTGCTTACCGTATGTAGTAATTAATTAAGGACCATTGGATAATTTCCTCTTTTTTTTTGAGAAGGAGGTATTTATCAGGAACCATTTGACCAGAAAAATGCAGATTTGTGCAAATCTGTATAATATATATCATATGGTCAATTTATTCTCTCTAATACATAAGGAATGCACTAAATATTGAATATGTGGGGGCAGATTTACTAACCGGCGAGAATTCGCCAGTGTCCACTTCGCACCTAGTGCAACACTTCGCCAGGCGAAAATTTGTTCGGCTATGCTAATTCACTAAAATGCGGAGTTTCATTGTGGGCGCCAAACGCTGGTGATTTTTGGCTAGCGTTACTTCAGCAATGCAAGCATTTGATAGTGAAGATTCATTTCTGCCTAGCGAAACTTGGCTAGGGAACTACTAATTCGTTATTCAGGTTCTTAAACATGGGGAGGGTTATTTACTAAAATCTGAATTTAACTCATTTTTTAAAACCACAAGAAATCTCTAATACCCAATTTGACCTTATTTATTATTAACAAAATCTTGATGTAATCGGTTCGGGTAAAAACTTGAACGAAAACCCGAATCGGTTTTTTTTTGGCGTTTTTACCCGAATCTCTCAATTTTCAGGATAATTCCAGCACAGACCACAGAAACTTCAAAATAGAATAGGGACCTCTGCCATTAACTTATACACAACCTTAGCAGGTCTGACATGGCTGATTTCCGGATTTTGTTTTTTTGCTGCATCAGGCTTTAATAAATCTTAAAAAAATAACCCAAAAAATTAGAGTTTTTCCCCAAAAAGCCTGACCGGAGTTTAGTAAAGTACCCCCACAGTGTTCAAGTTTTGTGAATCTGAATCTTGCAAAAAATGCTGGAATTCCAAACCGAATCCTTAGTATTGTTGCATTTTGAGCCAGATTCAGTTTGATTGATTGATTCATACTTCCTGTATCTCCTAATTCAATTCCATATTCACCTATAAACTTCTTTTGAGTTTTCAGGAGATGAACTATGAGTTACGTTTCCTAATTGAATTAAATCTTTCACAAACTATAATACAATGCTAAATGAAAAGATGTACCACTAAATGGCCTAAATGTATATTGAGCCTTTAGGGCAGTGGCCAATGGGGAGATGTCGCCTGTGATTGTTTATGCATGACTGCGCGTCACGAATCACTTGAAAATACGTCTCCATTGGAAATAACTGAAATCGCTGGCAGTAAAACCAACATATTGCGAAGTTGCCCAAAGTTTCCTATCAAGGCAACTTTAGGTGACTTTGGAAGAATAAAGTGATGCGTTGGTTTTACTGGCAGTGATTTCAATTATTTTCGATGGAGATGCATTTTCGGGAGATTTGTCATCACATCACGTCGGCCACTGCATTTACATATGGGTTGTTTACATTTTTCAGTACTATTTGGTCCATGCAATTAATGTTACTTTTATTTTTGACAACTGTTTTTGGAGAAGGAAATGTTTTGTAAACTCTGACCCTACAGCAGGGGTTTCTTCCCAAATAGATTATCCAGTTTCGAACTATCAGACCCTAGGGACAAAAAAAGAGGTTCTCTAACCCTGACATGGGACCCAATAAAGCCCATGGGATGTTTAATGATGTAACTTAAGTGCTTGTGTAGTCATGTTTTTCAAGGCCTTGGTGTTCAATTCCATTCCGGAAAGCTAAAGACTTTGTGTATTTTAGGGCACTGAAAGATAGAGTGTTAAATATGCTGCCAATAGGCTTTATGTTTTACATATAAATTTACTTCTCAATGGGTCAAATTTGTTTTTCAGGATCAGAAAGTAGTGACATTATGACGACTTTCATTAGAGACTGTAAAATGATCTGACTTGAAAACAATTACCAATCTATAAATACACGCTAATAAACTATCCTGATTCTTTATTAAAGAAATAAAAAAAAGCAATAGAAACAAACCAATCAGGCTCATGGGAAGGAAATATAGATACTAAAGAGCTTGTTAAAGAACTTGAAAGTGCAAATTGTTGGTTTGTACACAAAATTCATTGATACTGAGTGATATAAAATATATTGTATATATATTTTTATATTTATTATTTAGAGCAGTGCTTGCTCCCATACACTCTGGTGGACGTATACCAAAATTCTTGTAATAAAACTAATTCTGCATTGTGGGTACAAACATTGCAAACTCTACTGAGGACATGCCAGCCTGGAATTATCCAAAAAACTGCTGGGAAATTGATCAAACATGGAGGAGCAGTGCACTGCTAGTTAACTGTACCATTAAACTGAGACAGTGGGACACATTCTGCCTGGACCTAAAGAAACAAACAAAACAGAAGATGAAGGGATGTCTTACTTGTCGGAGATCAATGAACGCCAACTGCAGGGTATCCTCCTGAAACCCAGGGACAGGATCCGAACTTGCAAACACTAGGAAGGAAAAATCACAGAAATATGAATCATGGCAGTCACAATGCATGAAAAAATGGAAGATTCTAATATAATATAAAGTATGTTAATGCTTCTAAAAGCAGCTGTTATTTTCATGCTGAACATCAGCAATGATGCCAACCGGACTTGACACGTAGGGGCAAATTCACTAAAGTGCAAAGCGCTAGAGCAAATTCGCCAGTGTGACGTCATTTTGTTAATTCGCCGATTTACTAACGGGTGCTGGCGTAAATTCGCTAGCGAAGTGTACCTACTCTAGCGCTACTTCACACCCTTACGCCAGGCGAAGTTGCACTATGACGAAGGGACGTAACTATGGTAATTCACTAAGTTGCGCATTTTACTGAACATTACCTCTTGCGCCAGACTTGCCTTCGCCACCTCAGACCAGGTGAAGTGCAATACAGTAGATAGGGATTGCTTCAAAAAATGTTGAAATTTTTTCTAAGTCCCAAAAAAAGCTGGCGTCTTTTCCTTTTTAAAGGGTGATAGGCTGATAAAGATCGTACATTTTTTTGGGGTACCCTCCTTCCCCCCTACATTTCCTAACATATGGCACCTAAACTATACAGTGGCCACACGTGTAGGGCAATATAACACCTCTATTTTATTTTATGAAGCTTTCGCAGGCTTGTGTAGTGTAATGTATTTGCTGCTACATATACGTCCATTGTACTTTAACTTGGTGCCGTATGCAAATTAGGCATCGCTAGCGTAACTGCGCTTTCCTTGACGAATTAACGCTAGCGCAACTTCGCTACCTTTCGCCTCCCTGAGCGCAACTTCGGATTTTAGTGAATTAGCGGCGCCCTGGCCAAACTGCGCCTGGCGAAGTGCGGCGAAGCCTGCGCTAGCGCAACTCCGCAGGTTAGTGAATTTGCCCCATTAAGTCACAAACCATGGATCTTATCCTGCAGTGATAAAAGCATTTGGTTTAAGATCTTGGACCACTGAATGCTCTAGAACAGTTATCCCAACAAGTTGCTCACCAACCCTTTGGTGTTGCTCCCAGTCGTCTCAAAGCAGGTGCTTATTTTTGAATCCCAGGCTTGGAGGAAAGTTTTGGTGTATAAATACCAGGTGTACTGCCAAACAGAGCCTATTGTAGCTGCCAGTCCACATAGGGGCTACCAAATGGCCAATCACAGCACTTTTTTTAATAAAGGGGACACAGGATTGGATCGTAAGTGTCATACTTACTTACGACCATATCAAAGGGATCTCTGATTAATAATCCAAAGTAGGGAAGAAGCACACCAGTTCAGCTAGGCAATGCGTTCTATATTTCTGCAAATAAATGTGCTAAAAGTCATTGCCTAGCTGAACTGATGTGCTTCTTCCCTACTTTGGATTGTTGCAGTGTTGGGCATGGAAGCGGCCTGGGATATGGATGCACCCGGTAATATGAAGTAAGTGGTGTGCGGCAAATTCAAAAGTATTGCTGATCTCTGGTTAATCCCACTCTCATTACCTTTTTCTCTGTTTAGAGATTCACAATAAGCTGTAATCATGGGGGAAAACATATTTGTGGCCTTAGGAGGGAAGATGACTGAAGGATTGTGTATGATACTAATTCTTTGGCTGTCAAAGTATTCCAAACATCTGCTTTTGTTACAACATTCACACAATAAAAACCCTACCTCTAGCAAAACAGCAATTATAGAAAACCTCTTAAACTGGGAGTAGGGTGAACATGCCGGTTTCAGGTGTGAGCCTTCATGCAGCACTGTCTGCACATGCACGAATGCCTGTTTTTATCTCTGAAGCCCACCTTAAAGCTGCATGCGTTTGTTTATACATATTTACAATCAATAAAACAGACTTATATGCGCTTCCTATTTAAATAGAATAAATCGCACCAACTTTGAGTAACCCTTAGCGCTCCAAACCAGCGCGAGCATCTCTAAGTCAAGCAGGACTCCTAGCGCTAAGGGTTACTCAAAGATGGTGCGATTTATTCTATTTAAATAGGAAGCGCATATACGTCTGTTTTATTGCATTTTTTAGGGGTTGAATCCTTTTATGGTTGCGCATCCAGATAAACATATTTGCGGTAACATGGTAAAAAAGCAATTAATATTTTACAATCAGACTTTGTTGAGTAGGGAACACTATAAGGATGAGGCAACACTATACAATGAAGCAATACCAGTTTTGTTGCATCAGATCAACATTGCTGCTTTTTGTATCCAGCCATTAAATTCTGATATCCAAATTAATGTTTAATAAATATTCATTGTTCAGAGCAGGAACTTTCTAAGACAGTGTTTTTGCAAAACGCAAGAAGTTCTATTGGTTTCCTAGTGGCCTAGACTTGCCCTTAAGTCAATTAGAGCCGTTGTGATAAACTCAGAACCGTCTTCCTCATCTGATTCATGAATTAATATCTCTTCTATAAAGAATTAAGCCTGCTTGGAACTAGGCACTTTGAGAAGATCTTACAGGCAGAATGTCTGAAGACAATTTTCAACTCAAAACAATTCTTCATACCACAAAACCATTCATCATGTCACTGAAGTAGCCATTAAGAATGGAGAAAGAATTTACAAAACAGGTGAGCAGAACAGGCGCAACATCTCGGCCAATGTCATGTCAACAACATGATAGATTGGGCGACAAAAGACAGGATGATAGGTCAGGTAGTGAGTATGTTTTGACAATGGTGAGGTTGCTCATATACTTCTGTAAAGCATGCACTACAGAGAGACCCAAGACACGGGAGAGTCCTGCAGCAAGTGTTGCGTAAACAACTGGTGAAAATGGAAGCTGGGGGAATGGAATCATGAAAATATATCAGTATCACCAAGGCCTTCTTGAGACTGACCTTTTGACATGTCATCACTGAGTGGCTAAGGCTCAGTCTAGCTTTCATTATACACCTCCATGTTCTGGAGACAATAATAATACGAAGCAACTGACATGTGACTAAGATAAACACTTTAGAATTCAGTATCTACCGCATGCCATTCAGACATACTGAGGACTGGTATGTCCCTTCTCCTTATTTTGTCATTATGTTTTGAAAGGCCTCTAGCAAGCAATAATCAATAACATTAGGTCTGAAGCTTCAGTGAATAAAGAACTGTAATAGAGAGTGCCTGGACTTTGAGCTGCTGGCTAAACTTGAAGAGATTTGACTTATTCCTCTATCAACCCTGTGGCTCGTGCAAGGGTAGATTACATTTTGTATAATAATATACATAATTCAATAAGTCGTAACATTATCACTGGTGACATCACTAAGTACAGTTTATAAAGATATATTTTATAGGTTAAAATATTTTGGGTCTTAACAATAGTGTTGATACTGAGAACTTCCTATCTTGGCTCTAAACACCACCTTATTCTCAAATGCTGGGTTCTTACTGAGATCGTCTTCTCTTGGTTTCAGACACAACTTTATGATTAACTTACAAGTTTATGGGGCAAATTCATCAAGGGTCGAATATCGAGGGTTAATTAACCCTCGATATTCGACTGGGGAATGAAAATCCTTCGACTTCGAATAGCGAAGTCGAAGGATTTTGCGCAAATACTGCGATCGAACGATTGAAGGAATAATCGTTTGATCGAACGATTTAATCCTTCGAATCGAACGATTCGAAGGATTTTAATCCAACGATCGAAGGATTATCCTTCGACCAAAAAAAGTTAGGCAAGCCTATGGGGACCTTCCCCATAGGCTAACATTGGGTTCGGTAGCTTTTAGGTGGCGAACAAGGGGGTCGAAGTTTTTTCTTAAAGAGACAGTACTTCGACTATCGAATGGTCGAAAAGTCGAACGATTTTTAGTTAAAGTCGAAGTCGTAGTCGAAGGTCGAAGTAGCCCATTCGATGGTCGAAGTAGCCAAAAAAAACTTCGAAATTCTTAGTTTTTTTTCTTCAATTCCTTCACTCGAAGTTAATGAATTGGCCCCTATTTGTCCATATGCAACGAGTCTGAACCTTTAAAGCCATGTGACATTGAAGCTGTCGATGACTGAACCCGGTAACTGTGTATAAAAAGCGCAAGAGAATTATTGTTAAAATATAAAATATTTTGTTGTCCTATTATTGATCTGAATGTGGAACTGCTATCATGCTCATGGTGGCAGTAGGACCAGGGTTCTCCAAAGTCAACAGGCACTGTGACACTTAGCACAATTATACAAAATGCATGTTTGGAGTTAAGTACCTTTAAAGGCTGACATCAATAAGCACAACAATTGCATTAATTTTAACGCATCTAGTATGCCATTGCACATGGCAGGATTATAACAGGCAATAAAACTTCAAGCAACTTTTTTACTTAAATGGTGAAGAATATCAGGTGCCTCTGCCTATTCTTTTTAAGTACAGTCTTCTTATCAAGCTCCTAAATCCTATAGCCATATCAAGTTGTGTACATCAGGGATTAGTCAAAATACACAGCATGGAGCTGTTGACAGACCACTATGATGTGAGAATAAAAAATTAAATTACAGGCACATGGCAGTTGTCTATAAAACAGGAAATGACCATGGGTTTTATGGGAACTGCCTCAAACCTGCCTTATATCCTACCCCAGGGAAACACATCATATGGTCCACTACACTGATGGTCATACATATTTAATTATTTGTGTTAAACACACCTCCCAATAGTCATACGTCCATTAAAACACAAAATGTTAAGGAATCCACTTTAGAAGATCATATGGCTTTGTAGGACTAACTGATTAATGGACAATATATCATGTACACGAGACACCTTCAGAACAGCTTTGTGTTCTTTTTGCCCATGATTAAATATCTAGTAAATACTGTTGTATCATATTATATTGTTAAAGCTTAGGTTTATGCCACTACCCCTAGGAAATTAGAAATAGTTATTCATGGTTTGCTACAAAACAATTAAACTTATTCCGAGCTACTCCTGGTGGCCAGAACAGAGGACATCTTAGCAAGGAGAGGGTCTGTCCAACTAGGGGCACATAGTGCAAGGAATTTTAATGACACCATGACAGCCTTGTGTTGTATAATGATTTTTGTGATAAATCCCTTACTGCAAACAGTTGCATTGGATGACTGGAAATAACTGAAAAATGACAATATTGCATTGTAAATGTTGTTGTGAGTCCTGTTTTATAGCTTGATGACAAATGGCATACACTTGTCACAAAATGACGTTAGATTACGAGAACATGTCAGAAATATGTATAAAAGTGACATAATTCAAATAGTATGGTATGTGGGTTTTAGGTTTCTCAAAGCAAAAAATATGCATTTAAATGGCTAAAAAAGGTGACAATACCTAGAAATTAACATCTTCTCCTAATTATAATTATCTGCATTTCCTCATGAAGAGCATGTTGTTCAATATTGTACAATGGAGGTTTATAAAAAAAAAAAAAGGAAACAAATAATCCAACAGAAAGAAGATGTATTCTTGTTAGTATTACCCCTTGGTTGCTCATAGCATTAATAAGCTGAAGTCAGGGGATGGCTATTTATATCTGTTGTATTATATTTTTTGGAGATAAGGGTCAGGTCATTTTTTTTATTAATATCAAAGTATCATTTGTAAATGTTACAAAGATTTTGTAGGAAGTGTAGAATTAAGTGAAGAGACTTTATCTCTCAGCTCTCTAGTTCCACCTCCCCATCGCTTGCTCTCGCTGCTGCCTTTCCGGCACCACATTTCTAGGAAAACTGCTTGAGTTGTTTGGAATATCCTAATGCTTTATGCTACTACTATGATTTGTCCAACATCACAGATTTTCTTTTAGCTACAGCCTCCTTGTTGTTACAACACTAGCTTAAACTCAGCATCTCTAAAATAAATCTTGTATTTTATCCATCATCTTTCCCATACCTTTGTTTTCATTCACATTTGAAGGAGGAGGATAAGCAAAAACTAGTTGCTTACCTACCACTCTGGGCTGAATCTTTTTTTAACAAAATCACCAGTCTGGGGTATTGTTTGTTTGCCGAGTGTTGTGCCTCCATCATCTTCTGGTCTTCCAGGTGTCCCCATCAAGCTTGGAGTAGCACAGTAGTACAGAACTTTTTCTGAAGACTCTATACTGCGTGTGTGCACCCACCAAGCATTGTTGCAGGGGACAGTTTAGTGAATGGAAAAAAAGATGGTGAAGAGGCGACCAGAAAACAGTAACCCAGACTGTTGTGGTCTTTGGAGAAGAGAAGTGCAAGCCCAGGGCAGCAAGTAAGCAACTAGAATCACTTGGGGATGCCTAATAACCTAGAACCACAAACGTTGCCAAATTCTGTCACCTTTATCTGCATAACTTCACCAAATGTGCCCATAACCTTAGAAGCAATCAAACACTTATCCTCTCCTCTGTTATTTCCTGCCTAGACTACTACTTACAGGTCTATTCTAAATGCTGCTGCTAGGTTCATCCACATACTGTATCTCATGGTTCCATCAGATGCTCCCTACAAATCTCAGGGACATTCAAATGTTGCACCAGTAGAGAAAACTATGGCAGTAGATCATCAAGTCTAATTCAACTACTGAAAACAACTGACTGTTTAAAGGCACATATCTTCTAGGTTGCTGTCCTTGTGCAAAGTTGTATCTGTGATCACAAATTTCTTGCAATCTCTTTATGGTTAGGAACCTAGTGCACCATAACCATCCCATGTGTAACTTTGTCTGCTCTTGTATATGACCCAATTTTATCTCAATTTCATAATTAACATTATTATTCTTTAGAATGGTAGACATGGACATAATAACTTATGTTTTTGAAAACATTATCCATTTATAAACTGGCCAAAAAGGCTGGTCAGACATATTTCACACATGACTCTAGGGTGAAGCCTTTTTTAGAAAAAATGTAGTTAAAATGTAAAAGACACTAGAAGTCGTTACAAAACTATAAAAAAATACATCCATAGCTTTGATGACAAAAAAAAGACGAAGCTCTGACATTGAAAACAATCCTAATTTATATCCTAACACAGAAATAGAGACAGAAGACTTTATTCTATATTTAATAGCATATCTGAAGAAGAGCACTAACTTGCCCTGAAAGCCTGCACTCTCAGCTATTATGTTCGAATATAATCACAGTTTGTTTTAAGCTGGCAAGGCACATGCCTAACCTTGATGAAATACTCTGAACATTAATAATGTAACTGTGCTTTAAGTTAAGGGTGTATGTGAGTATGACAGCCAATATGCCGTAGTGGCCCCACATGATTTAGGAATCGCATTTAATATATATAAATTCCAAGATCATTTTACAGTTCTTTGGAAAGTAAAGAGAAAAAAATAAAAAAAAGTTCAGCAGTCATTAAACTGGGCACATTAAACTAAAGGATGCTGTAGAACACACCGCCCCTCCTGTGTCTGTAAAACCTAAAAAGCCATTTATCAATACAGTAGGAAGCTACCTGCCATCTGTGAGTTATTTGCACACCCTGAGTGCTAATGGAAATGTCACTGTTGTAGCCATTAATCCCAAAATGTCAAAGGAGAAAGCTGGAGGAGGCCAATACATCGAGGCATAAATCACAGTCAGTGGAGGGATGCTTGGAATGTGTCTGACAGGTCTTGTGAATGAAAACCCAACAACAATGCAGAGTATAGACCCTGTGATGTCCTTGTTTAAAAGCCTCTATGTAACCAATTCACCCAGAGAGCTTCAGCCATCTTTAAGAAGATCTGTTATTTTGCTTTGGTATAATGTTGATATTTTTGCCTCTAAAATGCATTCAGAGGCAACATCTGTAAAGGGATCACTTTGAGTCCATTAATTCTGCAGAGCCAGTCAAAACCCATTCAGTGCTATGAAAGCATCTACACTGCGTGTTTGTAAGATTTATTGCTGGACAAAAGAAGTATAACTAAATGCAAGAGAGTGTATTAATAAATAATCCAAAAAAAACCTGTGCATATTTGGTCTGAGTTTTTTCAGAAAATATTGAGATAAATTCTGACTTTGATAAAATAACCCCCTAAAACTCCAAATTGATTTAAAACTGTCCAATAGGATCATCATAGCTCCCATTGACTTCTATAGGACCTCGACATCTTTTACTTGGTTTTCGTGGATTTTGAACTCAAAAAATCTCAAATTTTTAGAGATTAATGGGAAAAAATTTAAATTCGATTGATAGTAAATGGGCCCCATAGTCTTAGTCCTGTTATACACTCCCTGAAACACAAGTGAATTCCCATAGAGTTCCCAATACACTACATTGTGTTGATACAACGATAATCCTTGTTCTTTGTCAGAACCAAACTAATCATTGATACAAAAGGAGGAAACATATAAATCTTGCAGTCTTGTTAACTGTAATTGATCCTGAGCCCAGTAAGAAGGCTCCTTTGGTTAATGAAATACTCATTTGGTTTAAGTCTATGCATTGGATTTACAGTATATAATTCACTTAATAGTAAGCAGTTAAAGATTTATGGCTACTAACAAGGTAACAAGAAATCTAGTGAAAAGCAGCTTCCATTTCACTTGGCAGGTCCTTTGAAAATAGAGGCCACCTTCCCCATTGAAAGACATCATCATAAAAGCCAGAGCTTTCACATACAGCATTATATAAAAAAATAGGCCTGAAGTATTTGTTTGAATGCAACGAAAATACTGTTGACTCAAAAAACATACTTTGATCTAACCCTTCACCATGGAAAAATGGCGGCAGTAGCAGTGGATGAGTAATGTTATAGAACCAGAGAATGTGAGATGGAATGAGAGTAATGAAAGCGCTGTAGACACAGTTTATTCCAGTTCAGGACAAGATCAATACTTCTGTGATTCCTCTAAACAATAAAATAGGATGCAAAGGATATAATCTGCTGTACACATTGGTATAAAATAATGGAGTGGTATTTTTCTTCAAAGGTTGGAATTTCAAACATCAATCTAGATGAGGAAACACCATCCAACAAGCATCACAAAAAGGGTGAAGAATTATAAGGAGAATCTATATTATACACAATAACAATGATAGTTCCTTTTTGGCAGTGCTAAACAAATGACAATATAGCAGAAGTATAAACACTTTAACTATACGGAATAGTATGGAGCCTCGCTACTATGGGGGTTATTTACTAAAATCCCAATATATCTCATATTTTATTAAAAAAAACACAACCAAACTCCCATGCCGGATTTTATTAAAAACTTGATTTCATTGGATCGCAGAAAAACTCAATAAAATCGAGTTTTTGCCGGAAAACCCTGAAAAAGTCAGATTTTTGGGCTAAACCCAGCGCAGACCATGTACACTTCAAATTGAGATAGGTGCCTCTCCCATTGACCTCGACAGGTCTGACATAGTGGATTTTCAAATTCAGGCTTTTCGCAGCATCGGGTATAATAAATCTCAAAAAAATTCACGTTTTTTTTTCTCTAAAAATTAGAGTTTTCTAGTGAAAAAAACTAATGTTGTGAGATTTTAACATTAGGATTTTAATAAATTACCCCCGAAGTGTTAAAGGCAAAGCCAATAAATCTTATAGCAGTTCAAATGAGTTGCATGTGGCCTGTATTCTCCACCAGTGTTGATGGGATAGGATTCTGTTATGCTTTTGGCTATTTTGAAGGTCATACCCATAGCTTTTACATACTCCAAATTTAAGAAACACTGCTATAGAGTTTCCAGGGTAACCAGAACACCAGATTAGCATTTGCCCCATATTTTCTCCCTGCTGTGATTCAGGCTGCCTCCCCAAATCCAGTGCCCTCTCCAAGGGGTCTCATCCATACTGTAAGTACAATGTGGCACTGCCCTAAACGCTCTGCAATCATCTCATTCCTATATTTGCAAGCAAAGTTAAACCCAATCTGAACCACAGAACATACCCCAATCCCACAAGGCATCGTACTCAAATGGAAGCTGCAATTATTCTAAGGCGAAGAAACACGCATGGCGTATTACACTGAAACTGAAATTGCACTGAAAGGTCCTGTTGACTCATTTACAAAAGAAGCTGAACGGCACCAACTGGGTTTTAATTTTCCTTTGCTGCTGTTTCCTGAAACCTGATCAGTTGCACTTGTAGTGGTGAGTGAATAAAATTGATATGCAGTAATATGCAGAATATTCGAGACCTGGGGTTTTTGGGATGATGGCTCTTTTTTCCTTAAGTCTACTAAAAAATAATTTGCACATTAAATAAACCCAATAGACTGGTTTTGCTTCCAATAAGGATTACCTATATCTTAGTTGGGCTCAAATACTAGGTACTGTTTTATTATTACAGAGAAAAAGGAAATCATTTTTAAAAATGTGAATTATTTGGATAAAATGGAATCTCTGGGAGACGGCCTTTCTATAATTTGGAGCTTTTTGGATAATGGGTTTCTGGATAATTCATCCCATACCTGTACTTTATAATCAGTTTCTTGCACCAGTGTCCTCTGATAACCAGTAGCTGACAGGGGACAATGGGTGCTGCCTGTAAATAGCTGAAGATATCTGTGGGTTTAAATAGAGAACAATAGACGAGCAGGCAGCAGCTACAGAACTGGAATTCTACCACCTCCTGCACCCTCAAGTCTAGCAGTCACCCTAAAGATTCTGGAACCCAGTCCTATCCCTGGCAACACAGCCTAACCAATAAACCGTAGAAATAAATATGTGACTCTGCCATTCATTATAATATGAAATATTACTCACATTCACACTGTATGACATCTAAGTTAAATTGCTGAATGGCTCCCATGCTTATCTGTTTCAGATCGCTGTCCAGCAGCATCTGTGTTAGAGACGTGGATAGATGTTTGCAGGCTGACATGCAGGCTGTCTGCGCCACCTTTCCCTGAAAGCAAAAAAGTTACACACATTACATACAATACAACACATACAATCAAAGGCAGAGCGTAGTTTTGTATACCATTAAATAACCTAGTAGAGTCTTGTGTTACTTTGCGAAACTGGTTTATCGTTTTTTGTATATCTAATTATGCATTTGTGCGTTTCTCAACCAACATTTTTATTTGGGCGCAACCAACACACTCATGCTGTGAGCCTCTGACAGATTTCACCTGCTCTGATTGGCTCATTCCAGCATGAGTCAGCAATATGCGGTGCTCTACTGACACACGGCATGGCTGACTTGTTTTAACAGGTTAAAAAAATGCTCGGTTGAGGAATACACTAATAAACCATTTATATTTCAAAAACTATAAAAGAAAACATTATAAAACCTGAGGAAATCCATAATTAATATCCACTGCACTGTGGATACATGTTGTTTATATCTAAAACAGTTCCTCTATGATAAAAATCCTTATGTTATTCACTCACTGATGTTGCATTAACACATTTAAGAATATATTTAATTGACGATAGTATTTCCAGCTGGTATGTATGTACCAATTGATAAACAGCACTCAAACACTGTCCACCTTCTCTAGTCCATCCAATGAGTGTGACCATATGTACGCATGACCTTACTCATCTTTACGGCACATCCCTCCACTTGAAACCCTTATATAATATAATGTGAATTAACGCAGAACATTAGTCATCACTGAAGCACACGGAAAAAGTAGTTCAGATCCAAAAAACATCGGACAGCAGCAGATGAACTGCCGAGAGTGATCACTACCAACAGCAGCTCTCAGATTCAAGACCAAATGGTAATTACACTGAGTGACATGTGCCACTATTCCCCCAGCAGAACAATATGAAAATGAATGAAAGAACATGGAGAGAAAACAGAAATCAATGGTCCACAGTTCATTTAATTACAATGTAAATTGTATGAGATACCTAATGGGCATGTCATTTTGATTTAATGGAACAACTAGTGCATTTTAGTTTAATGCACTGCTTTATTAAATAAGCGCCATCTCCCCCTTTTTTTAACAATGATAATGGAATTACTGTATAGTCAGACGAATGGGTTGGCTACTAAAATTGACTTGCATTTTTTTTTATTTACCTTCTTCAACATTCCAGGAAAAAAACAGTTATTGCAAGAAGTTTGGACACAGGAATGATGATCTACACAAAGCAGAGGTATGGTGGGCTTGCCCAGGTAAGTGAAATGTTTCCATTAAAGACTAGATGCATTACATTTACTTAAAATTGATCGATATATTAAACTGAAACTGTGTGTAGCTTTCAAAATCGATATGGAGGGGGTTATTCACTAAACCTCAAATTTATTTGGTAGGGCTTTTTGGGGCAAAAACTCAAATTTTCATGGGGAAAAAGCTAAATTTTTCAAGATTTATTATACCACGATGTTGCAAAAAGCCTGAATCCAAAAATACATCATCTTAAACCTGTCAAGGTAAGGTATAAGTCAATGGGAGATGAACCTATCCCAATTGGAAGATTTTGTCATCTGCGCTGGGTTTAGCCTGACAAAAACCCCCAAAAAATAGAGCGGTTTCAGAAAAAAGTTAAAAAAAAAAAAATCTTAGGATTCGGGTTTCCCCTTGATTTTATCAGGTTTTGTCCCGATCCGATTTCTTTGAGTTATTTTATTAATAAATTATGAAAAATCAGGGATGGAAGTTTGGTTGAGTTTAAATTTTTTATTTTAGATAAATTCAGATTTGAGTAAATAACCCCCTAAAAGTTGTGGAAATTTGTTGATTGGGGGCTAATATTTCTACCCAACTGTAGACAAGTAAGAACATTGGCTGACACCCTTGGAGAACAAGAAAAGTGGTGTTTCCTGAGATAGTTTGCTACTGACCCAAGGCTTGCACTACTAGACTATGGACAACACAGAGAAGACTAGATTGCAGTACAAAAGGTGGTTGCATAGCATGTTGCTTTGAGATGTCCCACAATGGCAGTGGCATCATGTAAGGTTCTCACACTGGCATGTCCACCAGCTTCAGCTGAGCTTATTCTACTTACTCTGTGTTACTCAATTGAGACAGCTGGTTTAGATAAAGAAATTAAAATATGAAAATATTTTTTTCCATCCAAGAAACAGGTGTATGATGGTTATATACAGACTTACGGTTGAACTTGATGGACATGTGTATTTTTTCAACCTAACTTACTATATTACTATGTATTACAAGGTTCCGAGCTCTATACAGGTTTTGACTTACTGTTGGGGGCCCTTTTATTAAAGGTTGAATTTTAGCAAAGAAATGTATTAAAAGATCCAAATATAAAAAGTACAAACAGAAAAACACAAAATTTTGCGCTGAAAAATACAAAAACCTCTAAGGGCAGAGACACACGATCAGATTCTGGGAGATTAGTAGCCCAGTGACAAATCTTCTCTTCTTTGGGGCGACTAATCTCCGGTAAAAATCCCTTCCCGCAGGCTAGAATGTAAATCGCCGGGAGGATGGCACTCAGAGGGCTTCGTTTTCTGAAGTTGCCTGAAGTTTCCTCGTGAGGCAACTTCGGAAAACGAAGCGCTCCGATCGCCATTTTTTTTTACATTCTATACAGCGGGAAGGCAGTTCAGGGAGATTAGTCGCCCCGAAGAAGAGGAGACTTGTCACTGGGCGACTAACCTCCCCGAATCTGATCGTGTGTCTCAGCCCTAAAACTGTGAATAGCTAAAAAAAGGTCCACTAGGATTAGCGCAGCTCTCATTGAATTCTATAGTCCCAAAACTGCTTTTACTTGGTGACGTTTTGTATTAGAGTTTTTCATGGTTTTTAAACTTTAAAAAGATTTTGACTATTCACAGTTTTAGAGAAATTAAAGAAATAGAAATTCAAAGGTTAGTAAATCAGCCCCTTAGACTCTCCACTCTAAAGTGGAGCCAGCGGAAACCCTTGTAGATCAATGGTTTTGCTGGAAATCAAGCTGTACTAAAGAAACGCTGTAAAAAAAAAAGGCAGGAGGTCTGTTCTTTGCAGGAAGGAAATAGTTGAAGTAGGACCACAAGAAGCTACACTTCTATTACACAAAGTATTACTTGTTGGTTTTGTTCTGTCAAGCATAAATCAATTGTTGTTTTGTTGATATTGTCACTTGAAAGTGACCAAATTGTCTGATTGGTTTAATGTAATTAATCTGATCCCTCCTCTCTTTCCCCAGACATTATGTGGAACAGTAGCAGATTTTTGAAGATGAAGTTTAATGATACGTTGGTTCCTTTCATGCGGGACAGGATGCAATAAATTGTAACCATGTCCTCTACATTCTCTGTGATCAGATCAAAGTTCGGAATACTCGTCATTTTTTTTGTTAATGTGAAAACTTGAAAAACTGGTAAATTTACATGGCGTGTTGGGGGAAAAGTTTGCAAAAATACATTCCCCCAGTCCGTATAATAAATACCTTTTTTTATTCCGGGTCAAGAAATGGATTACATGTAACATCTGCCGCAGCACAGGCAAGTGTTGGGATACTATGGGAAAATGTGTACAGGTATAGGACCTCTTATCTAGAATGCTCAGGACCTGGGGTCTTTCTGTAAATTGGATCTCCATACTCTGTCTACTTAAAGGGATACTGTCATGGGAAAAACATTTTTTTTCAAAACGAATCAGTTAATAGTGCTGCTCCAGCAGAATTCTGCACTGAAATCCATTTCTCAAAAGAGCAAACAGATTTTTTTATATTCAATTTTGAAATCTGACATGGGGCTAGACATTTTGTCAATTTCCCAGCTGCCCCTGGTCATGTGACTTGTGCCTGCACTTCAGGAGAGAAATACTTTCTGGCAGGCTGCTGTTTCTCCTTCTCAATGTAACTGAAGGAGTCTCAGTGGGACATGGGTTTTTACTATTGAGTGCTGTTCTTAGATCTACCAGGCAGCTGTTATCTTGTGTTAGGGAGCTGCTATCTCGTTACCTTCCCACTGTTCTTTTGTTTGGCTGCTGGGGGAAAAAAGGGAGGGGTGATATCACTCCAACTTGCAGTACAGCAGTAAAGAGTGATTGAAGTTTATCAGAGCACAAGTCACATGACTTGGGGCAGCTGGGAAATTGTCAAAATGTCTAGCCCCATGTCAGATTTCAAAATTGAATATAAAAAAATCTGTTTGCTCTTTTGAGAAATGGATTTCAGTGCAGAATTCTGCTGGAGCAGCACTATTAACTGATTCATTTTGAAAAAAAAAATTTTTCCCATGACAGTATCCCTTTAAAAATCATTTAAACAGTAATTAAACCCAATAAGACTGTTTTGCTTCCAATAAGGATTATTTAAATGTTAATTGGGATCAAGAAAAATTTACTGTTTTATTATAGCAGAAAAAAAAGGAAAAATGTCTTACAATTTCAAATTATTTGATTAAAATGGCGTCTATGGCAGGTGGCCTTCCTGTAATTCAGAGCTTTCTGGATAATGAGTTTCTGGATAACGAATCTCATACCTGTATTTATTTGGGTAATCATTTCTCCTGCATCGCCTATGCATATGGCAGCTTATATTCCCCAGCAAGCATTATACATCACGTTATGCCAATAAGAGGAGTCATTTATAGATCTAGAGCTTGGTATGCTCTCTATGGAAACTAGTGACTTCTGGATAGTGAGCACATTTTAGAGTTGCTTAGCTAGTACTATTCAAAAAGGAATAGACCCAGTATGAACCACTTCTATTCCCTACTTCTTATATGCTTAATATGAGGGGTATTTAGTAGGAGTTGGATGCATGCACCCGTTTATACACTGGCTACTAGCAGTAGGCCAACAAGGGTTCAGAATTCCTTCCAAAAAACAATTTCTAGCTGAAATGCTTCAAAGGATGACGGCAGTTTAATTTCTGAATTGCCCATAAAGATAAAGTGCCATTAAGTTTAAAGTTAGAGGGAATTGATGTGAGTGCAGAATGCAGACACCTGCTAGGGGGTTTCAGTATCTCTCCATCTTCTCGGGTCTTCAAATTATGCTGAAACTCTAGTTTTTATAGAAAGAGAATCCTTAGACTAAGTACTTGTATTTCAAAGGCCGGTAAAAAAAAAAAAAAGGGGGAAATCTGCTGACACACTTAGTCCTTTCTGTGATGGCCAAAAGCTTTCATTCTCAGAAACAATTGGGGTCGAGAGACATTTGGCTCCCAGGAAATTCTAAGGGTCAACCACATGCATCCTTGCGTGGCAACGTCATGGTGCTGCATTCTGGATCCATGCGAGCGGCATCAAAAGCAACTTTCATCATTCACTGGGGGTGTCAGTCACTATGATTTATGGACTGCATTGAAGAAAGTCAGAGCATATAGAATGAGAAATATGACTACAATCTGCTAATTTGCTTTGTATTGAGCTACTTACCACTCAGAGACCTGGATGTCAGGCTGTGATCGGCAACACAATTAACCAGCCAGTGACAGATCCATCCATCCTCCCTGCCAGACTATGCCAATCAAGGACAGCATGAGGCGACATTTGGTAAAATTAGTTTAGAAAAAAACCTTTTCTCTGCCTTCGGTTGATTGACAGGTTTTGAATTTAGCTTGTAAAGGTGGGCCACCCTTTCCCCACTGGCTTTTTACTGCAAGCTGTGAAATAAGGCTTTCAGTGACAATCAAAGGGACAATGACACAACACAAATGACTGACCCCCACCCCTTCAGGGGAAATAGCACCATTTCTGAAAAAAAGATCTTAATGGCATCCAGTTTAAAGTAAATGTTATTAGCAGAAAAATGCTTGCCACAGTGGAGCAGCACAAGAATGGCTATTGAGTCCCACCGCCATTAGAATATGCAACACAAACAGTTGGTTTTGCTTCCAATAAAGATGAATTAGATCTTACTTTGGATCAAATACAAGGTACTGTTTTATTCTTACAGGGAAAAAGGAAATAATTTTTAAAATTTGAATAAAATTGAGTCTATGGGAGGCAGCGTTTCTGTAATTTGGAGCTTTCTGGATAAAGAGTTTCCGAATAACAGATGCCATACCTGTATTGTAAGGGACTTTTGTGGTGTTAATTCCCCCTTGATCGTTTTCCATTCACTTAAAAGGAATATGCAATTGGTTCTGTCTTGGGTTTAGTTGCACTCTACACCTAGTGAAAAGCTGGCAGTAAGTGCTTATATCCCTTATACAGCAGCGAGTAAGTACAGGGCTCCATTGTGGGCTTTACCCACTGGCACTCCCTAAACCTGAGCATGTGAATGACATGAAAGTAGAGGGAAGCCTACATGTCTCTCCTGTCCCCTGTGAATACAGAGCTACCGGATGCCATATGAGCTGTATCCTGTGAATACAGAGCTGCTGGATGCCATTTGAGCTGTATTACTGGAGAACACAGGTCTCTGTGCTCCAATTTTGTAATGCAATTTGAAAAAGTGAAGGCCACGGCATAAAATTGCCAAAAACTGTTTTGCTCATTTTTTGCAATTTGCACCCAGCCCTGCAATTATAATTGGCTCTAAAATGTTTTGTGGGGCAATTCCTTGCAAACAATGATAATTTTGTAAAGCAGAGGAAAGACGTCATAATTTTTCATGAAATTTTGCCACTAGTGTTTACTATTTTATTGGAGCTTGAGCATTGCCAGAGCTAATATTACTGCTCTTACTGATATAAAAAATACAAAGAAAAGAAAAAATAATATCCTGGCACAATATGCTTTCTAGTTTAATCAATACGTTTTTTAATCAAAACCAGAATTTTCGGGTTAAAATAAAACTTGAATTTTTGGGTTTTGTTTTATAAAAAAGGTATAAAAAAACCTCACAAACTCAACCTTTGATAAAAAAAAAAACCCCTAAGTGTAATTTGTGGGTAGGTTCAAAATGTGCCAGTTAAAAAATGAACCACTTTTGCCTCCTGCAAATGGGTAACAAAAGAATATAAAATCTCATCAAATATGCAAAATAGAATGTTGGTTGTTGATTTTTTGAAACTTAAGAGTTCAAAACATACAACATTGAAATCATCTATAGTTGGAGGATGGAGTCTAATCACTGAGAGGTCACCCAATATTGAGGAAAACAAATTAAAAATATTTCATCTCACCTACAGCTGTCAATCAAACCCAGCTCGCTCATGTTTAGTAAGAAAAAAAACAATTTGTGTCTATATTAAGAAGGCTGCAAAAAGGAGATCTATGGAGCTGTCGGTGGAAACAGAAGTTTGGAGTCTCTCGCTCACACTGCATTGTACTCAATAATCTAATGAAAAATGAAGGCACAAGTTACCTGAAGACATGGCTAACGTCATTGGGATTAAAGCACTTCTAGATAGAAGAGTTATGTTACTGCTCACATTGTCATGTGACAATCTCTAGTGATACCCAACCAGGTGGCTCATGAGTCACATTTGCACACCACTCCCTTTGATGGTGTTCCCAGTGGTTGCAAAGTAAATGCTCATTTTGCAATTCTTGAATGGAGGCAAGTTTTGGAGGAACCAAAAGGACCTCGTGCCAGTCCACATGGGGCTACCCAATCACCGCCCTTATTTTGGCAGCCCTCAAGAAATCTGTTCACCCATGTGTGGCCTCCCCAATGCTTTAAACATTTGAATGTGTCCCAAAATGGCTGGAGAACCTTGCTCTAGATCAGTGATCCCCAACCAGTAGCTTGTGAGCAACATGTTGCTCTCCAACCCCTTGGATGTTGCTCCCAGTGGCCTCAAAGCAGGAGCTTATTTTTGAATTTCTGGGTTGGGAGCAAGCTTTGGTTGCATTTTAACCAGTTGCACTGCCAAACAGAGCCTTAATGTAGGTTGACAATTCACATAGGGGCTACTAAATGGCCAATCACAGCCCTTATATGGCACCCGAGGAACATTTTTCATGCTTGTGTTGCTCCCCAACTCCTTTTACTTCTGAATGTTGCTCACAGGTTCAAAAGGTTGGGGGATCCCTGCTCTAGATCTATTTAGTTTTCATCCTCAGTTAACTTGACTGAGTGTGAAGCTGGCATTAATTCGCTTCTCAAGATTGTTTATTTGTGACCTCTTCTAGACACACCCTTCATGACTGTTACAAAGATCTCACTCTAATCCTGGCATACATGACGGGTAATTTAAATATAATCAAGAAAACTCTGGAATTGTTCAATGATATAAATAAGAAATTTCACTCATAAAACATTCTACCTAAAAATGAAGGGGCTGATTTATCAATGCTTGAATATCATTTTTTTCCATGATTCAAACTTTTACATTTGAATTATGGTTTTGCATGATTAGTAGTGAAAGTTCGATATTACGTAAGCTAAAAATACACGAAAAACTTGAATGGATAACTTTGGCATCTATAAGCTCCCATTTAGAAGTCAATGGGAGTTGTCCTAATCAAAATTTTAGAGATTCTTTTTGACATTATCAAGTTTTTCAATTTTTTTTTTTAGAGTTTGTAGACCCATTGAATGCAATGCAATTATATATTCTGATTTTTTTTAATAATTAAGAAAACAATCAAGTTTTGTAAAATTCTGAGTTTTTTCGAATTAGGTAAAAAAATCAAAAATTCCCAAATTTGAATTTTGATCACTATTTTATGACCATTCTTTTTTAGTGCCGTGATGTATGAGATTTCTATACAAATGTATGCGGTGATGTGATGACCACTACAAAACAAAGTGTTCCCTAAGAGTATTTCACTCTTGGTTAGGAGGTACTTTCTAGATTACTTTCTTGCCAAAAATGCCAAACTCATTGAGCCTCATTTTCTATTACCCTTGTCACAAGTGCAGGAGCACTAAGGGGCCCAAAATTGTATGCCTAAGTGGCTCCCCTGCCTGTCCCTCATGTATACAGCGCAGCTGAATACAAGGATGTAGGCCGTTGCAGCTCTGGAACTATTGGTTGCTAAATAAACCTAAGGCAATAATAACTCCATCCCAAGGATACTGACATATTTGGGAAAAATAACTCGTCTTTTCTCTAGAAGAAGGTGTTACAAATTACTGAATAAATAACACAACTGGAACAGGAACATTTCTAGCCTATTTCTCCAGAAGAAAAATAGTTTTATAGGGTATTTACCATTATCTGCAACAATTTAATCCAACAAAAATTTACAAAAATATAAACTTGCAACAACTCTGACCAAGTGTGATAATTGCATTTGCAACCTTAGTGCTGCCAAACACGATTCTAAAAAACAAAACTCCTCAGACCAAATTTTGTTCATTGTAAAATGCAATTTTTTTTACTTTGTAAAATGCAATTATTCTTGAATTTCATGGGAAAAAAAATTAAATTGATCTTTGATAAATATGTCCCTCTATTTTTTTGAACCTTTGTAACTGTTCTAGCAGAAATCTATTGGAGCAGGCCTGCAAGGATAAAAATGCAGGCTTAAGGTGGCCATACACAGGGAGATCCTGGCAATTTCGCCAAATGAGCGATCTACATCGGCAAACAAGCAGATCTCTCCCCGATATGCCCACATTGGGCAGTGGGTGATATCGGGCTGATCCGATCGTGGGCCCTAGGGCCCAACGATCGGATCACAATGGAGGCAATACGGTCGGTCAGATCGCGAGAGCGCATCAATTAACAGATGCGGCCACGTTCCGACAGAATTGTTTACCCTGCCCGATTCACATCTGGCCGAGTTTCGGCCAGATATCAATAGGAGACGCCTGTTGGATGGCCACACACACATGCCAATAAGCTGCTGACTCGGTCTGTCGGCAGCTTTTATCGGCCCATGTATGGGGGTCTTTAGAGAGTTAAAATCTGTAACTAAAGCTCTTTTTAAACCCTACACGCACTGGTCAATGGAAACTAGGGATGCACCGAATCCAGGATTTGGTTCGGGATTCGGCCTTTTTCAGCAGGATTCGGCCGAATCTTTGTGCCTGGCCAAACTGAATCCGAATTCTAATTTGCATATGCAAATTAGGGGCAGGGAGGGAAATCACATGACCTTTTGTTGCAAAACAAGGAAGTAAAAATGTTTTCCACTTCCCACCCCTAATTTGCATATGCAAATTAGGATTCAGATTCGGTTCGGTATTCGGCTGAATCTTTCGTGAAGGATTTGGGGGTTCAGCTGAATCCAAAATAGTGGATTCGGTGCACCCCTAATGGAAACTGCGATCCCAACCATTTGTGGAGCCATGAATTGAAAGTAAGAAAGGTATATTTAAATGAAGATGACTCGGAACTGCATTTTAAAGGGAACATATTAATCCAAGCACTATTATTACTATCTAGTTGGCTCCAATGGGCATGAACATATGTCCTTTGCAGTACCAGTTCCCATATATGTGTTTTCTAAGTAAAAAAGAAAAGTCATAGCACCCTATGGGTTAAATTATGGTTAAATTATTCCGATTTCCAATAATATAAAACATTCCTATTGCACACAAATATCTCTTAACTTCCATTCTGAGCCTCTGAAAGATTATACAAACCACAGAGAAGCTTGCAAAGAGTTTGAAAGACAGGATTCTCAGTGCCAATAATTCATTCTGGTCATGCTTAAAATATGTTCAGGCTTTATCACATTCTCATCAGCTCAACAAGCACAAGCAAACACCCCACTCTGTGCTTGGCTTGGGAAAGGTCATTGTATTTCTCGTAACTCATTTTCGACTCTGGTGACATTTACTATGTTCCCAGCAAATTAATCCCACTCCCCAGAAAATGGTAAGCTTCCATATTCATTTCCCCTGAAAAAGGCATGCATTGTAAAATACTAGATTTGAGTAGAGACAGCCTATTACTATCGACATTCATTCCACACATGCATGAGCAATAAGGATGCAGTGAAATGTCTAAAAACAAACATATTAATCCTTATAAAGTAATAAGCATTATTTTAAGGACTACAGTAGACACGATAGTGGTAAATGCAAACGAATTCCATTTATTTGGCTGAAGCTGGAATATCAAGCTGCCATAATAAATCCAGCTGTTGTTTCTAAAATAAATACTGAAAAAGGTTACCCCATTTAGGTGATTTGGATTAACAAAACAAAGCAAAAAACTTTTTTTTAAATCAAGTTTTTGAAACTCATATTTTTAAGATTTATTAATCGAACACATCTTGAAAATTAGAATAAAGAAACCCGTCAGCTAAAACCTGGTAAACGTTCACAGAAGGCAATTGGCATTATGTAAAAAAAATAATATGTAAAAAGTTCATTATAATTTTAATCACTTATATCAACCAATCAGATGTAGCTTTTACTTACATTCATTTAGAATCCAATTGGAATGGTGCCCAGTTTCCCACTATGAAGCATGAGATAAAATACTTGGGGGCTGATTCACTAACAGGCGATTAATGGCAGCGTCAGCTTCCCACCCCTCCGCCAGGCGCAAATGCGATACGAATACGTTAATTAACTAAAATGCAAAGTTTCATCCCGGGCGTCAAACGCTGGCGACTTTCCGCTACTGTTACTTCAGCAGTGCGAGCAATTCATAGCTAGCGTTCATGTAAGCCTACCGAAAATTCGCTAAAGATCACGCGCTTAGGTCAATTTGCATACGGCGGGTAATTTAAAGTTGTATGGACGTCTTTATTATAAATGTTGCTGCAAATGCTTGAAGTCACCACTTTTTATTACACATGTCCAGGGAACCTTAATAAAGACAAGAGAGTTAATATATTGCCCTACACATGAGCCCACTGTAAAATTAATGTTCCATATGTTATAAAATGTCTGGAGAAAACCGGTTACCCAAAATAAAGTCTAAGTTAGGACTTTTGCAGCCAATCCCGCTTAAAAAAAGGAAAAGTCGCCAGCGTTTTTTGAACTTTAATGCATTTTCGGCTCACAGGATATGATGTAAGTGACTGAGGAAGATGTCGCTGCTTTTTAGCACTTTGCCTGGTTTGAGGTTGCGAAGTCAACTCTGGCGAAAGAGGTAACGTTCAGCAAAATCCGAGTGAATTTGCAGAGTAACGTTCGTACGACAGACAAAGTCGCCTGGCAATTGAGAGCGTAAAAATGCTAGAGACGGTCCCGTTCCCTAACAAATTGTCACCTGTTATTAATCTGGCGATGTCCCTGCGGGTGGCAACACTGGCGAAAAGTCGCTACGCACCACTTCGCCTTTTAGTGAATCTGCCCCTTGCTCTCAAATATAGTTTACAACTTGAAATGAATTTAATATAGGCATGCACTGAATCCATGATTCAATTTGGGAATCACCTTTTGCAGATTTTGCAGTTGGATTCAGCTGAAATCATAGGGGCAGAATGTGAGACTTCCACAATTTTAATTTTAAAGATCTATTAAATGCAATCATCTCAAAAACTGGAATGTCAAATTTCAGCACCTAGAAGCTGGCGTGCTCATGTAGAAGTAAATGAAAGTTATAATTTCAAAATTCAAGCTACTTTTCAATTTAACAAGTTTTTGAGATGAATTGGAAATTTGTCAGGCTCTTTAAAAATTATGGCTAGAGTGTGTTTTCACTGTGTTTGAAGTCTTTTTTTCCTTTTTTTTGATGTATGAAGATCCAAATCCCAGAAAGATCTGTTATCTGGAAAACCCCAGGTCCTGAGCATTCTGGATAACAGGTCCTATACCTGTATCTCTCAAATATTAATATGCAAATTACAGCTCAGATTTTCTATTTTGTGGAGAATTTAGTATTTGTCTAAAAGCTATGTTATTTGGTGCATCCCTACTTTTATATGGTTTAAAAGATTCTGTACTTTTGAATGAAATTTATATATGAAACTTTTCCCACATACCTGCTGTTTGTACAGCCCAGACAGTCCACCCAATTGACAGTTATATTTGTACCCTATATAAAATATCTAGGGCATAATGTTCTTCCTAATGTAAAATAGTAGGATATTAAAAATCATATTAGGTGACCCATGACCATATGTTGGCAGGTTAAGTGCTTTTAAACAGAATACCTATTCTTATATTTTAAAACAACTAGTATTTTATTTTGGATAATATACATGTTTCAGTGATCCAATACAAGTGATATCAGAATTCTGCACTGAAATCCATTTCTCAAAAGAGCAAACAGATTTTTTTATATTCAGTTTTGAAATCTGACATGGGGCTAGACATTTTGTCAATTTCCCAGCTGCCCCTGGTCATGTGACTTGTGCCTGCACTTTAGGAGAGAAATGCTTTCTGGCACGCTGCTGTTTTTCCTTCTCAATGTAACTGAATGTGTCTCAGTGGGACATGGGTTTTTACTATTGAGTGCTGTTCTTATATCTACCAGGCAGCTGTTATCTTGTGTTAGGGAGCTGTTATCTGGTTACCTTCCCATTGTTCTTTTGTTTGGCTGCTGGGGGGGAAAAGGGAGGAGGGTGATACCACTCCAACTTGCAGTACAGCAGTAAAGAGTGATTGAAGTTTATCAGAGCACAGGTCATATGACTTGTGGCAGCTGGGAAATTGACAATATGTCTAGCCCCATGTCAGATTTCAAAATTGAATATAAAAAAATCTGTTTGCTCTTTTGAGAAATGGATTTCAGTGCAGAATTCTGCTGGAGCAGCACTATTAACTGATTCATTTTGAAAAAAAAAGTTTTTCCCCATGATAGTATCCCTTTAAGATCATCAAATTTGAAAGTTTTGACTTCTTATTATTGACAAAGCCATATTTTTTATTTTGTGCTTACATTTTTAATTTTATTAATGCAATGAAAAAGAAACATTTGCTAGCAGTGGGTATAGTTGCTCATAATTAATGCTGCTTCACGGAACAAAATTCAAACTGAAATAACTGTTTTGGCTGTGGTTTGAAATGTCTCAAGCTAAAAACATTCAAGCATAATAAATATCCTAAGATGAAATCTTTAATACGAATCACATTTAAACACCATATAAAAATTTCCCCATTACAAACCAAATGTATAAATGCCAAAACTTAAACCTAAACCACAACCACAATAGAATCACATCTTGTCTCAATATAACACAAAATATAGACCAAACCCTATTAAATATCATTACGACAAATCCAAGTTCAATTTTCAAACTCTGAAATCAATAAAAAGTGGGTTTAAAAATCCCGGATTTCATACAGATTCTAAGTATCAGATGATCTCTATACCACATAGCAATTCTAAATCAAACCATATCCTAGTAATGTACAGCTAGTTTAGAACCAAAGGCAAAACAGAATTCTAATTCTGTGATAATTGGTAGGTATGGGACCTGTTATCCAGAATGCTCGGGACCTGGGGTTTTCTGGATAACGGATCTTTCCGTAATTTGGGTCTTCATGCCTTAAGTCTACTAGAAATTCATGTAAACATTAAATAAACCCAATAGACTGTTTTTGCTTCCAATAAGGATTAATTGTATCTTAGTTGGGCTCAAGTACAAGCTACGGTTTTATTATTACAGAGAAAAAGGAAATAATTTTTAAAGATTTGGATTATTTGGATAAAATGGAGTCTATGGGAGACAGCCATTCCGTAATTCGGAGCTTTCTGGATATAGGGTTTCCCGATAAGGGATCCTATACCTGTACTGCCAAATCTCGAAGAATTATTAAATTACTTTTATAAACAACAGATGCCAGAAGTCTCTGGAAAACAAGGGAATATTATTATATGTACTATACTAAATTCCATACTGATTTATCTTCCTCGATGTCTTATCATTATTTAAAACTGCCATGAATTTGCTTGAGTTTTAGGATGGAATTGACAAAAATAACAATTAAAAAAATGTAAACATTTGGGTCGAGACCCTATTTGGAGCAGACATTTAAAAAGATTATAAACTGTATGTTTCTGCCCCATTCTAGTTAGAAAACAATGCTTCAATTTTCATAAGGAAAAAAAAAACAAAAACAGTTTCCTTATGTCAGTAACATACATTAAATCAATAGGATCAATGACTTTCTATGACCTTCTTGCTTAATTTCTGACCTGAAGGAGTCGTAAGAAGCCTTGTGCTATCACAAAGGCCCAATTCCAGATTGCAAGGCCTCTTAGGATTTCTTCAGGTTGGAAAACTCTAATGGAAGAGATAGATGAGCTCATGGGCAGATGACATAATAATGGTTTGAAGAAGTCTTTAAAGGCCAACCTTTTTTTTTTAAAGGTTAAATGTGAAAAAGAGCAAATGTATTAATGCATAATGTTAGTGAAAGCACAATGGGAGGTAATAAATTACTATTTTGACTAACATAGGCCTTGAAGCATTCTGTAGCCTGCCGCCATCTTGAATCTACTTACCGACATAGCTGCGTGATCATTGCTGTTATTCTGAGGGAGTAGCCAGCAAGAAAATCAAAAGACAAAGAGAGTAGAGATGTAACCAGCAAAGAAATATTAGTAGAAGTAAAGAAGAAAGCAGAGTCTAGAAAGAATCTATGTTTGTGCATATAAATGTGCTCCCTTTATATACAAGTTTACTCAAAAGGCTACCATCGTTCTATAGTTTGTTTTTCAAGCATGGAAACTGGCCGATCATTGAAGACTGTTGTAGCAAAGCAAGAACAGACAGCCAAAATAAACTGTACTTCATTTTACACATTTTAGCTCCTTTTTACACCTCCTTTATAAATATGGACGAACATTCTGAAAAGATTCTGAAAAATCAAAATTCTGGAAATAACGTATTTCCATTTGGGAGAAAGGGAGGCGGCATGGGACTTTGGGAACTAAAAACTGTGCACGAGTGAACTGAACTGGGCATAAACCAGCATTGACTGTATGGGAGGATGGAGTGCACACTGCAGGTAACGTGGGGTAGATTAGACAGATAGGAATTTATGTTCTATTGCTGCTATCCAAGGAAAATCACACAGCAACTCCAGGCACTGAGGTGACTTTTGGGAATTCATTTTAGAAGGTTAGTTAGTAATATCTGCTTTTACTTCCAAGATGTCCAATGCAGACCTCGTCACAGATGTGATATAGCTCTAATAACATTTACCACCCACAGCCTCATTCTAAACTACAATCCACTCGTCCAGCTGGTGATACTTTTGCACTATATTTTTTGGAGTACTTAGATATATTCTGGCTGAGTACACCCACACACACATGTTGTTATGGAATTGTGTCTTTGTTATTCTGAGCCAGGGCACCGTCTACCGGGATATCAAACCCAATAATGTAGGATTAATTACAGTTAAAAATGTGTTTTCTCTTGATATATATCATGGAAATATTCCAATTTACTTTAACAAAATCCCCAAACTAAGTTTCATGACAAGCCATTAGTAGCACGGGCCAAGGAACGTGCTTGAACTTAAGCTATAAAAGCATCTCTTCCTAGGAATTCTTTAGCAATTCATTACTAACACACAGTAGCATAGTAAATGTTACCAACTTTGGTTACGATTTGACTTAAACCCATGGCATTTTTAAGACAATTACTAAGAACAACGAGAACAAAAAGATACAAATGCAGCATCATTTTTGAAAATTTGTCCCACTTGTTTTTATAAATTCCACTGGTGTAATATCATAAAAGGGAAATTCAGGTGAAATACGCTTTTGCCCTGGGAACTGAAAAATGAATTAAAAAAAATAAATAAATTCTTGCACACAAAATTTCATTTGTATATGGATTTTGATGCATTTAGTCAATTGTTTTTTTTTGTAAAAGTGGTGCTATCCATAAATGGAATGAAGAAGAAAAGAAAACTGTATCATAGCAATGTTTAGAATTCATGTTTTAAAGCTAAGAAAGATATCTGCCCTACCAGGATATTTGTAGACTTGTGAACTTCATATTAATTTACCTATTATTAAATATATATATTATCATTTTGAAATATTCCACACCATAGAACTCATTTAGAAAGTCAAGAGCATTCTAGCAATTTATACACTAGTGATGACAAGTTTGGAATCACTAAAAAAAGGTCATGCCATCTCTTCTGGTAAGTGGTTGACTGGTGACTACAAGCCCTACAAGCCAGATGTACTTCTGGGAAAAGCTACGCAGGTTGAAATGTCCCCTGAATATCACTATAAACTGACAGCTAACATGCCAAACGTCTACAGAGGTGGAACTGCTGCAAGTTGAGGATTCTTTGGTGAACAAAACTGTGTTTACTTTGGTGAGTAAACATATTAGTTTCATGATTCCAAACTTTTGAACACTAGAGCAAACACAATATATTGCTATTGATATGAAAAGGAAATAACATTTATTAATTAAAGAAACTAAACAATAAAATGTGTGAGAGAGAGAGAGACAAAAAGGAACAGAAAAACACGAGATAAAATTATTTCTGTAAAATATAAATTGGCAATCACTTTTATAAAGGGAATTAAAATTCACAAGATTTGGTCAACTTACGGGTAAATTAGTAAAAACCTGAAATGTGCTTCTTAAAAAATTGATCAGATCCATTAAGTACCCACTGGCTCTTCCATCTGGCTCAGACATGGTCCAGTCGTAGTCGGCTAACTGAATGAATTCATCTATTTTTTGGTTGAGTTTTGTATATATTTCCTCTTCAGCTGAATGTCTTGCATCCTAACAAATCAGAAAACATTTAAGATTTTGTCAGTTGTAATAAATCAAGCAAGATACCTATACTACTCTGGTGTTCTGATATTCTGGAATAGATCATTTTAAAGGGGTTGTTAGCGTTCCAATTAACTTTTGGCATGATGTAGAGGTTGGTATTCTAAAGGCAATTTATAATTTGCATTATTTGTGGTTTTTATGTTATGTAGCTTTTTTTCAGCAGCTCTACAGTCATTGATTTGAATGAGGGGTGGGTTATAAATAGGGAGGACCTGAATAAAAAGATGAGTAATAAAAAGTAGGAAAAACATTAAAATTGTAGCCTTGCAGAGCATTTGTTTTTGAGATGTTGGGGCCAGTGACCCCTATTTAAAAGCTGGAAGAGGTCAGATGTTGAAGTTCAAATAATTGAAAAACTATAAAAAATAAAGACCAGTTGAAAATTTGCTTTGAATTACCCATTTTATAACATACTAAAAGTTAACATAAATGTGAACCATCCCTTTAAAAAGCTTGTGAACATGTTCCACAAAAAAAGGGCTTCAGACACTAATTTTCAGTTTGGTGGTGTGTCCCATGTTTATTTAGACAAGTGCAGAATTTAAACAGAAATGCTGAAAGTGTCTTAAAAAGCCTAGCCCCCCTTTAGATACCAATGATTGCTGGAGAGATGATGCTGAGCTACTTTGATGAAGGAGGGACTAGGATTGTTAAATCACTTTATTTTTCCTTGATAATAAGCAAAACAGCCAAATTTCCATCCCCAAGTGGAATGGTGTATTTCGTATCAATTTGGATTGTGTACAAATTGCAAAATCTGCACAAAAGAATTTGTATTCCATCCATACAACCCAAGTGTTCTGATCATCTGTAGAAGCAAAGAACATATAATGGAAGAAAATTAACCAACATTTAATAAATTAAAACTGAGCCTCTTTCAAACACATCAGATGGGTAATCTTTACCAGCAACCTCCCTCTAGAATAGTGCTACCCATCTTATACCATGATGTGGGTCAATACCATGGCACTTGTATGAAGACCAATAGAATGATGGTCACGGATGCTGGGTTTTCATTTGGAGGGGTTGAACTTGATGGACTTTGTCTTTTTTCAACCCAATTTAACTATGTAACATTCTCCAGGCTGGGGGCTCTGAAAAGCTCTCTAGCACACTGGCCTTCAGTAGAAAAGCCTTGATCTAGCATCTAGAAGTTCCTTTTAATTTTTAAAGCATTTGTGCACTGGCCGCCATGGAAAGTTGAGGACTTCAAGCACCAGAGTCTATCACTTCAACATAGAACAAGGTGAGGGAGGGATTGAATAACTGTGCCAGCCTAAGGGCGCGGGGCAATGATCCCGGCTCCAATTTGAGGAACTACGTATGTCTGTGTAAAAAAAACAAAAATATATATATTTGGCAGTTCAGATTTTGTTTCTACCCCTTTTTTTAGATATGCCCAACTGAAAAAGCTCATGACAAAAAGGGGGCATTGTTTCCTATAAGCATTGAGTCTTAAAGGAGAACTAAAGCCTAACTAAAGAAGTAGCTTGAAATGTTGTAAATTATGTTTTGGGCTTCTGTACCAGTCCAAGGCAACCACAGCCCTTTAGCAGTAAAGATCTGTGTCTCCAAAGATGCCCCAGTAGCTCCCCATCTTGTTTTCTGCTGATCCACTTCAAATGCTCTGTGCTGCTGTCACTTACTGAGCTTAGGGACCCACTCACAATATAAAGTACACATAGAATAGAAATGTCACAATATAAGGCTGATTAGTAATTATTACAGATAATTACTACATGGCAGCACAGAAACCAGTGCAATTAGCATCAGAATTTAATAATCAGCCCTATAGCATCAGTTTATATTACAGACAAACCTAATTTTCTGCTTGATTATTTGTGACAACCCCTAAGCTTAGCTTCTCAACAGCTGCTCAGAGCCCACTGAGCATGTGAGTGTCACAGACACTTTCCAAGATGGTGACCCCCTGTGACAAGTTTGAAGTCCTGGATCATTGCTTCTATTGACAAGCTGAAACTTTAGGCTGGTGCAATAAATTCAAATTATAAAATATTGCATTTTTAGCCATATTCATTTTTAGGGTTTAGTTCTCCTTTAAGGTGATGTCCTGCTCCCTTTTTCAAGGATGTGAAGCAGGAGGCCTGCACCTGAGGAGCCCAGTTGGGTAATTGTGACCTGATTAGGGGGCTCTATTATATGTGACAAAAGGTTGCTGGCCGTGAAAAGCAGCACTCTATGCTCTTAGCTATATGACATCAATTGACTGGTATTCATTCCCATGTAAGACTTTGGTTGTACTGAGTGTCAGGATTGAAATATATGACTACAGCATTGTCATAAATAATTTGTCAACCCAGTCACAATCGAGTCTTTGAGGTTATACATTTGGAAATAAAAATGTAAGCAATGTTGCTCATTTGTCTTGGAATGGTGTGGAGACCAATAGGTGGTTATGATAATTTTGTAGACCATTTAGTTTCAGATGAAAGCATCTCTGACATATGGACGCACATTTATACATCATATTTTCTGTTTCAGGTCTTGGCTGGATTGATTACACCAGCTAAAATCGCTGCAATGCTTAATTTTTCCGTGTTGTTCGTTTGGCACTGTACACAGTATGTCTTGAGATATGGAGATATTTTCATAATGAACAATTCTCCACCCACTGATTAATGTAAGCAATTAAGGCACAGGGGAGAAATTGTTTCTGGAAGATTTATTGTCTTCAAAGTCATGCTAGACACTAGCGCAGTGCTCCGCAGAAATAAAATGCATAGAAAGCAGCTATGTAGGATGTATTATGGGATGTCAGATCTTTATCCACCACAGTTTTGGCTACTACAGGAGGCATATGATTTCCTACCTGCGATTTACATTAATTCCGGTGGGAAAGGGGACCCTAACCTCCGCTGAAGGTTATGAAGCATGGGCGACAAAACATCCTCACTAGTGATGTGTGGGTTGACCAGAAACCAGCAATGACCCAAGAACTGACCACCAGCTGGGCGGGTTCGGGTTGAAATTTGGCCAACTATTGCAGGTTAGGGTTGGGTGAGGGTCAAACTGGGACAATCCACTCCTTTAATGCTCCCAAAGATTTCCTGTCTTGGAACCAGAGACACGCATAGAAGTAGCGTACAGAGTGAGAAGACACGGGTATGGGTTGGGCACGGGTACTACTGCAGATTTGGATATGTGTGTCAAGGTTTTGCGGGTTAGGGTTGGGTGAAGGTTGAGTTTATCATGGCTTGCACAGTACTACAGTACTGAATATTTTTGATCTTCACCAATGCTGATTAATTTTTTCCCCGGCCAGTGCATTTTTTTTTCATATTCAGATTTGGTAGTTTGATTCCCTGGGAGATGGCTAACATATTGCCTCCAAACCCCCCCCCCCCCACCACCACCACCAAGTATATCAGGTTTCCTTATCCTTTAATATACAATAGATCTGCTCATATCACGTACCCATTAGACACTGAGTAAAACAAAGTGGCTAGCTAGCATGAAAATACACCTGCACAGCCGAACCCTTAGGGTAGAACCCAATGATCACCCTTCATGTTCTTTGGTGGGAAGACTCAAGCAAATAACTTCCTATTGCAATTTATGGCAGACCTCACAAAAAAAAACATCTGGCAGTGATTTTCCCTGGAGAATATTAATGGACACATTTTCAGACAATAATCTCCCCGCCCCCCCTCTCAAAATCCCATTCATGACTTTAGCCATCAGATATAATGAGAGGCCATCCAGAAATGATCAAAACAAGGCAAAATCACCTTATATGCCACTGCCTAAGGGCAGCCAAGATGGTTCATAATTACTAGATAAACTACATGAAGAACTGGGATATTCTCAGTTTTTTTGGCTTCACACACACACAATGTTCAATATTTTTTATCCATATAACATTTATGAGTAGGTCTTTACCATGCAAACAGGACGTCTAGAATAAATTAGGCAGAATCTAAGTATGCTGTGCCCCATGCTTTCAAGCTGCCCAAGCCCTTTCTCTTGTTCAATTTTACTGCCAACGGGAGGAAAACCACTTGTCTCATTTACATGACCCTTCAACACAGTTCTCGTTTTATCAGGTCACATTTTCCTTAAATCAAATTATCTACATATTAAATAACACTGCTCGTTGGCTACATGATGTCAATAAAGAGAAATCTATGATCTACAGATAATATTAGAGCGACTGCAGATACTTAAATGACAAAGAAATATGGAGAAAATCAATGCAAGATGTTTTCTGAAAAACAAACCACTAGGAAAACCGATCACTTTACCCGTTTAATGGAACAATGTAGATGAAATAATATATATGATTTTAAAGGAAAATATATTTTAAGCAAAATATATTCAACTTAACCACTGGTTCACCATTACTTTGGCAAATAACAGTGTTTCAGATTTTAACTACAACTTTCTACAGTCACATACATTTTGGAGAAGCTCAACTTAAGCTGGACATGCACAGGCTGCCAACACGGCCCCTCCAGACCCAAAAAGTCTTCCTGCTTGACCAAGAATCTGCCAGTTATCTATGAAGCAGCTTTAGAAATCTTGCTAGACAAAGTCTGAATTGGGTCAATGTCGGACTGAACCAACAAGACACAAAGAAAAATCCCTGGCCCGGCCTGAGGCCGCAAAGGTGAGAACAAGGTACAAGTGGTGGAGGGAGAGGGGGTTGCGGCGCAGGTATTCTTTGGAGGACCTGACCATGGGGGCTCTGAGATGACAGCCCCAGTGGGCCCCTCCAGTCTGTCGCTGTGTTGGGTCATTGATTAGTACCCTATTATGCCCCATAGGCCCCTGTTAGGATCTGTTTGTTGGCCTAAAGGTTAAGCAGTTGCATCTTCCTGTCTCCCATTAAGAATCGAGTGCATTTGCACCTAATGATGCAGAGGGACCCTGGAGCTACTGCCACCTCTGGACCAGGCCATAGCTCCAGGGTTCCCTGTGTGCCCCATGTCAATAAGCACATAAGACTTGAATCGAACACACATACCACTCTTGTGGAAAAATGGGGCAGCATATGTAATACTTTCCATGTGTCAAGTGCAAGTACCTTTATTTTGATGTCTGTTGCCGCAACAACACTGGAACTCTGGGGAAATGCTGCATTATGGGATAGAAACATGGCGATTGCACTTGAAATTGTACTTTGCTCTTGCAGAGGTAAATGAGCCCTCAGTTGTGGCTACTGAAAAAATCTTTGGGTAGAGGGCTGGTTTTGGTTGAGTGCTCCCTTCCGTTCTCCCTGCCCATGACCTTACACTGCTGGCGTCCGTTCACTGAATTTATAGACTCGCGCCTGCCCCCCCCTTTCGTGACATCACCGAGAGGCTGGGCGCGGGTCTATAGATATAGGGGACGGAGGAGGTTCGGGTTGGGAGGGTTAGGGTTGGGTCGAGGGAAACTTTGTGGGCAGGCCACATAGACCTGGTCCTTGGGCAGCAAATTGGGGGTGGCATTCAGCACACTGGCCGCATGTGAACTGGGGACTGGGCGGGAGATTTTGACAGTTGTTTGAATCTCCTGCCTGCCCAATCCACAGCAATCCTGTCTGCAGCAGCGAAGAAGGCGAGAGGAAGTGCAAGTGTGAGCGTGGGGGGAGTTGGTTGCAGGAGGGTCAGTTTTACTGGGGGGGGTGCAGGGGAGGGGCGATCGGTGCGGGTGGCCTAGGGGCACTATATTTTTAAAACCAGCCCTGTATATACATATATGAGGGTTGCCCCCTTAAAGCTGCCTCTCTAGTAATGACCCCTCAGGTGCCAATATAAATGTATTCTCTTCTGTCCTGTAGCTACTGTATCTAGTTTGAAACATGTATCCCCTTAGATGAAAAACTTAAAGATTAGGTAAGCAGACCAACTGCAAAGCTGCTTGGATTATTTCCATCTGCAGAACACTAAGGGGGTTATGTAATAAAAGGCTCTAAGTTTAGCCAGGAGCAGTAACGCATAGCAACCAATCAGCAGGTAGTATTTACCGGTCACCTGTATGAAAGCAAACATCTTATTGGTTGCTATGGGTTACTGCTCCTGGGCAAACTTAGCGCATTTTATTACATAACCCCCTAAAAGTGAATTAAACGTAGAGTGCTGTGGGAAATACTCCCAACCATCAAGAAATGTAGCTTTCTCTGTCAGTGGGATTGTTAGACATACCTTAAATGTAGAAAGTCCATAAAGTCTTGTCGTGTGCACTGTTTCGGGTGAAATATTTGTAATATTTGTAATAAATTCCTCCAGGTATTTACAGGCTTGCTCCAGGTGTGTGGTGTTGATGATGATCTGCACTAGCTGCAAAGCACAAAATACATCCGGCATGAGCACGTGCACCTCCCAAGAGCCACCTGATTTTTTTTTTTAAGCTCTTGTCCTTCCAGACATGAATGGCAATACATGGCAATTAGAGTATTACAGGCTGGGGCTGATGGTAATCATTCACTTCCAGTTCAACAGAGTTCAGCAAACTTTCTTCACATGCAGGCTAGACTCACACAACCAAAAACAGCATTTTTTTTATCTAAAAAAAGTACTTTATCTGTTGAATAAAAAAATTTTAATAAATAAGTACAGTATTTTACTTGTTATTCTTTCCCTTCTGCACTTTTGTATATTTATTAGGCGCTTCCAATTTTTAGAAAGATGCCTGTTAAAGGGGTTGTTCATCTTTGAGTTAATTTAAATATGATGAAGAGAGTGATATTCCTATTCAAATCAATGTCTGGTTGCTAGCATAATTTGGACCATAGCAACCAGATAGCTGCTGACCTCTCCTAGGCCCTCTCCTATTCATATTCCAGTCTCTTATTCAAATCCTTGCATGGTTGCTTGGGTAATTTGAACCTTAGCAACCAGATTGCTGAAATTGCAAACTGGAGAGCTGCTGAATAAAAAGCTAAATAAGTTAAAAACCATTAATAATAAAAAATGAGAACCAATTGCAAATTATCTCAGAATATCACTCTCTACATCATACTAAAAGTTGATTTAAAGGCGAACAACCCCCTTAATACACTGGCTTTTAGAATGTTTCAGGTTCAAGATCCATTTTTATGTCAAATATTAGGAGGGGCTCATAACTTATTATATCAATAGTTATATCAACTATTCAGCCATATTTCTGAGAATATCTAAGTCAGCAAATACCTGTTCGCCCCAATTCTCCTTCAGACTGGGCATATCCATAAGATATATATTTGCTTGCTTACTTCTGCATGTATACAGTATATGAATATTACCTCTGTTAAACCTATGTGTGGTTTTTTGATGACATTCTGCAAATTGCCGCTCAGTGTTCTGGTGAGAAGCAAATTGGTAGATTTTCGGAGCATGTCGTCAATTTCCGTGGAGCTAAAAAAAACAGAAAAAGATGATACTCTTCAAACATCTGTCCAGTAAACCACTCCTAAAATCTTATAAGATTGCATTCCATTTGCCATAATACATAAATCTATTATTATCTACCTACCTAGCCATGATCTATTAACCAACCAAACACACTCCGCCCCTGGTGCCAGTTGCACCTTTCTTAGTGAATACACAGAGAGTTAGAGGAACGCGAAAATTAAAATCTAATATAAGCTTCATCATACTGTAAAATGAAACTTTGTAAATACAATCAGTTTAAATATTTTGCATCGTTTCTGAAATAATCAAGTTTATCTTCACTATTCCTCTCTCAGCATCTGTTTCTCTTTTTTCTGTCTTCATGCAGGAGTTGGGTGTCAGATATTCATTGACAGTTAGACCCAATATATCTTATAGGGGGGCTCCCTTTCGTAACAGGTGTATTAGAGCTCACTCAAATAACTGATTCCAGTAGAAACACAATCTAACAAAATAACTGCCTTTTGCACAAATTCTGCATGTAGAGAGACATGATGTCTGGTGATTTTAATAGAGTGAGCTCTAATACATCTTCTAGGCAAAATGAGCCTCCTATAAGATATATTGGATCTAACTATCAATGATTATCTGACCACAATTGGATCAACCCAAAATCGATCACCTCAAAGTGGGCATATCCGGGAGAGAACCACTCATTTAGCAAAATCACCATACGAGCGGATCTTCCACGTGTATGGCCACCTTTAGACCAGAGATGTTAACTCTGTGACTTCTTCAGACTTGCTGCTCCCAGCCTTTGGCTAAATACGCACAAAACTTCACTTGTCATCTTTTTATTTTCCATAGTAGCTGGGGTTAAAAAACACCCATGTCCATCAAATCCCACCTTCTAGCTGATACAGTGAAAACTGCTTTCTGAACTTCAAAACAACAATTGATCCTTGACCAGCACTATATTAGGTACAGGGCATTAATACCAATGGCTTTCCGTTTTCTCCTTTGCTGAAACGCATCCGTCCCTTTCTTGAAACTGTCTAATATGTCTGCCATTAGAACCACTCCAGGGAGAGAATTCTACAACTCCACTGCTCTTGTTGTAATAAAAACTTAAAAAAATGAGCGCCATTGATTGTCAGAGAGACATACACATACAATGAGGGTGACTGAGGAGAAATGGCTCCACCTAACCATGCAGATTGCATTGGAATCTATTGCTATTATTGAGAGTACAGCAATTTTATGTGTCCGTGGCTCATCTTTGAAGTAATTTTTAGCATGTTATTGAATGTCCAATTCCAAGAAACTTTGCAATTGGTTTTCATTGTTTATAATTTATAGTTTTCTTAATTATTTGCCTTCTTCTGACTCCAGCTTTTAAATGGGGGACACTGTCCTTGTTATTGCTACTTTTTCTTTCTATTCAGGCCTCTCCTATTCATATTCCAGTCTCTTATTCAAATCAGTGAATGGTTGCTAGGGTAATTAATTTGGACCCCAGCAACCACTGCTGATTGCTGAAACTGCACACTGGACAGCAGCAGAATAAAAAGCTAAATAACTCAAAAGCCACAAATCATAAAACATGAAAACCAATTGCAAATTGTCTCAGAATATCAGTCTCTACATCATACTAAAAGTTAACTCAAAGGTGAACAACTCCTTTAAAGGGTTCTGATGGCAACCCTACACTGGACCCATTTAGTCTGCCTGCTTTTTTGGATTCTAAAGGCTCCCATACACGGGCCGATAAAAGCTGCTGACAGACCGAGTCGGCAGCTTATCGGCCCGTGTGTAGGGCCCTCCGACGGGTTTCCCGATCGATATCTGTCCGAAAGTCGGGCAGATGTCAATCGGGCAGGCTAAAAAAATCCCGTCGGATTGAGGCGAATCTGTTCATTGATGCGGTCCCGTGATCTGACAGCCTGTATGGCCTCCATTCTGATCTAATCGTTGGGCCCTAGGACTCACGATTGGATCAGCCCAATATCGCCCACCACAATGTGGTCATATCGGGGAGAGATCCACTCGTTTGGTGACATCGCCAAACGAGCGGATCTCCCTGTGTATGGCCACCTTTAAATATTGCTACAAATCATATTCTCAAACTGACTTTACCTTCAGCAAACATTATTTCAAAAGTCACTGCCTGGGGGGAGAGTTACAGTTCTACATAATAAAAATGGCAAGGGCACCAATTCAAAGCAATGTGGACTTAAAGATGTGCAAATGCCACCACTAGAAACACAATTAGTGCTTGTGTACGCGAAGCACTTTCTAAATACTGGAGCACACTTTTTGCTTTATTTTAAACCACCGGTGAATGGTCCCCTCTTTCGGCTCGGTTGTTAGCGGCTACTTTTTACATATGTTTTGTTAGCAAATATTTACAGGTTAGGCCAAAAGGTTACTCGTTAATATGTGTAAATTGCACTCAGTGCCAATTAAGGATGTGTGAAATTGCAGTCATTTACATCCATTAAGAGATAAGAATGAGCAGATAAACTGGCGATGGCTGCTGGATCCTCTGTTTTCCAGCTGAGCGTGCAGCTGGGAGCCTATCTCTTTTAAATCAGCCCTGGTTAAAAGGCAATCAAATTGAAATTAGTATCACAAAGGAGCAGGTTAATCTGTTCACGGCTAAAACAAAGCAAACACCTTCTGTGACAATGCCGGGTTGCAGTTTCTAGCACAAATTTACAAATTACGTTGAAGCTGAGTTCAATGACCTCCCCCGTGAAAATCCGTGGATTAAAGTGCGTGCTATAACTTCCTATACTGTAAGAGATTTTAGGATTTGCCATGCAGAGCACAGTATCTGGGGGATTCAATTTTAACTTTGCACCAATCACTTCCAGGTCAGGTCGAAGCATGTAGTGATAAGGACAAGATAAATGGGCTTAACTGCAGGAAAACAGTGTCACATGGCTTATTTGTTTAGGCTATGAGAAAGAGAAATAGCATCCGTGCAAATGTATACTGTAGTTGTCAGATGTCCCTCATTCCTGAGGACATTAATAATCTGGACCCTTTGACTTTGAAGTTTTTGGCCTCAGAAATGTCCTATGTTTTTTTTAAATGACCAGCTGCATGGAGGTATTTTAATAATCCTCACTCAAAGAAACTAAGGTTTCTTCCACTAGATACTAACCAAAGTATGGGGCAGCTAGGCCTGGACATTATATATACTGGTTCCATCTCCATACCTTTAATTACTAGGTAGGTCACTAGTGTTCGAGACTGCCAAGCAGGGCCGCCATAAAAAATTCTACTTGGACAGCAGACTCTCTCCAACAGCAGCCCCCAGTTAATAGGCTACACCTGATTGGGCCTCTTGGACTAAATCCCATGTCTGATCACATCCATGATTCACCCAGCCATACCCCATTATGCCCAAGATCTACCTAAAACCAGTCCATTCTCCAACACACCCCTTCTTTGCTCACAAATTGGACCCGTCATGTCTCTTGGGTCCTCCCTTGGAAGCTATTTCTAAAGAGATTCAGTATAATAGATGAATAATGGCCCCTACACACAGGTGTTTGGGAGTCTGCTAAAATACATGCAAAATGCAATAAGAACATACATTGTAGTTAAATCCCTTTTCATGCAAGTAAAGTGAGTTAAAATGCATTAAAAAAACAAAAAACCAGATTGTGCAAAAGACACAGATCTAAACGTCGGTGGCTACATTGACTGGTGGGCAGTCAATTTGCTCATGTGCTTAGATGCACTCAAACCTGTGTCTCCAACATGTGACAAAAACCGCCAAAAAAACCCCACTTAGGGCCCTAAGGCTAGTTTTAGATGGGGAGGAAAGGAAACCAAATTTATGCACACCGGTTTTCATTAAAATCCGAAATCTTTATTGATCCATTGTTAAAAGGAGGCACATCACACTGAGCTTGACGCGTTTCGGGCACAGGCGCCCTTAATCATAAGCAAGTTAGTTTTAGATGGTCTGTCTTGTCCCCCGACACAAATGCACTGGCAAAGAAACGTGCTACATTATTACAAATGCAAGGCATCCATCAATCTGTGCATGCGAGCGGATTCTAGTGCAAATCTGCACCATGTGCATACTGACAGATGGATAATGTGCCTGGCAGCGAATCACATTTTCTCCACTGTGTGACGCTAGATTTAGGGCATGTCAATGATAACACGTGGCCAAATGTGAGAATATAAAAAAAGGAAAATAGACGGCACTTTAAAATTTATTGCAGCACCCTGCAGATAGGAAAACCTAACACGTTTCGGGAACAATATGATTAAGGGAGTTGTTCCCGAAACGCGTTAGGTTTGCTGCAATGAATTTTTAACCAGAGTGCCGTCCATTTTCCTTTTTTTATGTACAGAGACAGTGGGGATGCTAAGGAACGAGCACCATGTTCTAGGGAGCTGAATTTTAGGGAAGCTTTGAGCAGATTTTTTTTATATATTTATTGCCAAATGTGAGAATATGTGCAGCAGCACTGCCAGTCCTTACCTTCTGTGGAGTGACTCTGAGAATTTAAGGCTTGCGTAGATGAACTCTTTCACCTGCGAGTAAATCTGAGGAACTGACTGAGATATCGGAAGTTTCTTTGGAAATGGTTTCTAAGATAAATAAAAGCAAGTGCCACATTAGTACTTTGCATAACTGCAAGATTAACAAAGAGTGATGATGGGCCAGTAAGTCATGTGTACAGTACTGCAGCCCATCCTACAAGCAAAAGACATATACGTTTTCTAATTGTACACATGCCATAAACAATGTGCACATTTTAACCCTTTATGTGTTGCTGATTGTAGAAACAAAAACGCTGATACTCACGCTACAAAGTGCCATAGGCTGTGCTTTTCAATATGGTCAATTTGATGGCAAACAAAGGGGCAGATTTACTAAGCTCAAGTGAATTTTCGAAGTTAAAAAAGTTCGAATTTCAAAGTAAATTTTTGGCTACTTCGACCATCGAATAGGCTATATTCGACCATTTGACTTCGATTCAAATGATTCGAAGTAAAAATCATTCAAATATTCGATAATCTAAGTATTGTCTCTTTAAAAAAAACTTCGACTTCATACTTCGCCAAATTAAAGCTACCGAAGTGCAATGTTAGCCTATGGGGACCTTCCAGAGCACTTTTCTAAGTTTTGTTTGGTCAAATAAAAATCCTTCAATCGATCGCTAAAAATCATTTGAATCGAACAATTTAATCGTTCGATCTAACGATTTCTATTCGATCGTTCGAACGCTAAATTCGGTGAAAAATCCTTCAACTTAGATATTTGAAGTCAAAGGATTTCAATTCGAGGGTCGAATTTCGAAGTTTTTTTAACTTCGAAATTCGACCCTTAGTAAATCTGCCCCCAAGTGTTAATTTTTTTTTTTTTTTTAAAGTACAGACAATAGCGCATATGGCTCCGAGAAGCTAAGGGTCCCTTAGAGAGGAAATGTTTATAAACATATTACAAAGAACATATTATATGCTGTAAAAATTGTTAAGACATTTTTGACACATACAATTTCCAGCCTGTGACCCAACTAAGGGGCAAATTCACTAAAGGGCGAGTTTTCGCCAACAAATCGTTGGCGTAAACTCGCCCTTTAGTGAATTTACCCCTTAGTTGGGTCACAGGCTGGAAATTGTATGTGTCAATTTGCGCCACTTCGCCAGGCGCAAATTCGTTACCACTATACTAATTCTCTAAAATGCGAAGTTGTGTCTCAGCAGCGAACGCTGGCGAATTTTCGTTAGCGTTACTTCGGCTGTACAAGCATTTCATAGCGAATTTTCGCTAGCGTTTGTTACTACCAAGTGAAACTTCACTAGTACTCAATTTGAATTGGGCAGGTATATAAAAGTCATATGGACGTCTTTATTAGTGATGTTGGTGCAAATGCTTCTAATGGCCAATTTTTATTCAAAATGTCAAACAAAGCAAAGTATAGATGAAAGAGATCCTCTAATGCCCTAGACATGAGCCCACCCTTAAACAATTGTGGCATGCCCCTCAAATTAGTGAATAAAAATTGTTCACATATAAATCTTTAATAGTTACTACTTTTGAAGGCAATCCCGCTTTAAAAAATGAAAAGTCGCCAGCGTTTTTTTAACACTTTTATGAGTTTCCGGCATACAGGATATGATGTCACTGACATAAGATTGAGGTTCACCTGGTCTGAGGTGGCGAAGTAAACTCTGGCGAAAGGGGAAACGTTCTGTAAAATTCACTTCTTAGTGAATTTGAGGAGTAACAACCTCTCGCCAGAGAAAAAAGTCGCCTGGCGATAGGGTGCGAATGAACGCTAGCGATGGTCTCCATTGCTAGCGAATTGTCCTCTACGCCTGTTAGTGTATTGGCGATGTCCCTGCAGATGAGATTTCTGGCTAGCGACGGACACTTCGCCCTTAAGCGAATCTGCCCCTTTTTCTCAACTTCAAGCTACTTTAGAAAGCCAAAGCAGCTTGTATGCTTCCCCAGCGGCAATCTACATTATTTCTGGTAGAGGGAAACTAGGGAAGTTCTTTTACCCACATTTGTTGTGGGCAACAAACAGGGTCAGAGGGGACACCAGAAAAAGCCAGATGAGCTCTGCCGACCCAGGCTCAATTCCCTACGAGCCTGGGCTTCCCTCTCTCCTTTTATTGTGGCTACAAAAGTTTAAAAGATACGTGGGGGCAGGTGTCCGTGAATGGAGGTGGGGGGCCCTTACGTGGCAGTCCCGGTGGGCCCCGTACACCCCAGTCCGACACTGTTGACAAAACGTCCCATGTGCCAGGGCCCTAAGGCAAGTTGGGCAAACTCTTTTAAGCCAGGGATACCTTATCAGTCTCTGTGTCCTGGAACGGAAACTTGCTGATAACATTTCTGTATTCCTCCTCATTAGCTACAGGAATAGGACTGTAGTTATCTGCTTCAAAAATAGTCCTGCAGTAAGACAAAGAGATGCAGGTTACTGTACATATGAGGAATTGTATCACAGGCTGCTAACAAATTATCAGTCTAAGGGTGGCAAACATTTAGATTTGGGGAGATTAGTTGCCCATCGACAAATCTCCTCTTCTTCAGGCGACTAATCTCCCTAAATGCCTTCCTGCCGGAAAAAATTTGAATCGAAGGCGGGATGGCATACGTAGCGTTTAGTTTTCTGAAGCTGCCTCACGAGGTAACTTCAGGCGACTTTGGAAGACCGAATTGGTCCATATGTCTTCCCGCCGGTGATTCACATTATTGCTGGAAGGCATTTCGGAGAGAAGAGGAGATTTGACGCTGGGTGCCAATCACCACATGTGCCACCACCCTAATGTGAACAGAAAGTGTAATGACAAAGAGACAGTGCTGGCACAGTGATACCTAAACTCACATGGTTCTTTATCAGTAAACTACACAATTCTAATGTAGAAGAAGAGCTCTGTCCCCCTCTACCATCTGGTTGAAAACAGTGGGGGACAAAACAACCCTCTCCATTGTATATTGCTCTAACAGTAATTGAAAAGTACGCTATTGCATTATGGTCCTGAGGTCCGTCAGCTCAGTGTGCATAATACAGAGTGCCTTCCATTCACTAATACTGATACTGATTAAGACTGATGACAAGGGGAGAGGGGTGTTGTATCTACCACTGTTTTCTCTTGGATGATGGATAAAATGCCGTGTGCAGGGTCGGAATGATCCAAAGGGAGATCAGGAAAAATACTGGTGGAACCCTGTCCTGTCCGCAGACCAACCAACATCTGTATAATGCATACAAAAATAAAGATGGTTGTGTGTTCCACTGTGGAACAGTCAACCATTTTTAGTTTTTATATGTAGGCGCCGGACGATTGACAATGGGGAGTAATTAGCTATTTGTGGTGCGGAGTGATGGGGCGGACAGGGGTTGATAGGTTGGAGGATTTCAATGTTGGGGTGGCCCTTGACTCATGGGTACCCCAGTATGACACTGCCTGTGTAGCATAGCTCTTAGTGAGTTATGTGGCGTTGCCCACAGAAGAGTAGACCTAATGGACTAAAAGGCCACTGTCCATCTCCCGATTTAGGGCAGAGACACACGGTCAGATTCAGGGAGATAAGTCGTCTGTAGAAGAAGCTGGGCGGCTAATCTCCCTGAATCTGAGCATCTGTCTCTGCCCTTAAACAACTTTCAACGGGCTGAATCTTTCCATCATCCTTATGTGCAAAACTGGAAGCTGCTTAGCCGAACTGCCTTGAATCTCCACCCAAAAGGTTTTGCACAATAAAAGAAAATGTAATCCTAAATCAGAACCAGAGAACAGAACAGGATAAACACAAACTGCTTTCAACTGCACTTTCATTTACAAATGACTTTAAAATCATTAGAAATGGAATTAATGTATATTGGAGAGTTGCTGACATTTATATTTTCTATCACTATGAAAAATTATAATTTGGGTGGAGATTACAAAGGCAATTAAAAAGTATATAAGCAACACTTTTTATTTTTTGACTGAACCAGAAAAGCTTCTGCAGACGTTCATTCGGCCAAACAAAATGAATAAGATTCCAATTTATTCTTCCGAGAATCAGAATCTTCCTGAAATCAAAAATGTTCAATGTGTTTTGGTAGCTTATCTATACACTGAGGCTTACAAAGATATATACAATATTTCTGCTAAAGTACAGGGAAGCATTAAATACTATCCATCTATTCAGTTAATAAATTAGCATCTTTTCCATACCTGAATATCCCTGCCCATTTTTTAAGCAGTGTTTCATTGTATCTGTCTCTTACTTCAAACAGCAGATCAAACAGTCGAGTAACTGGAAAACCAAAGCTCTGAAAGGGTATAAAAACAATTATGTAACAAAAACCTTTTATTTTATTTTTTTTTCTACTTTCTTTATAAAAAATAAAATAAAAATGAATAAGTTATGATATGCAACAAGAATAAGAGTGAAGTGATTTTCTATAATGCAGATTTGTAGGCTATACATGAAATTGCAGACTAAGCTGAACACTAAGGGGCAGATTTACTAAGCTCGAGTGAATAGTTCGAATGCACAAATATTCGAATTTCGAAGTATTTTTTGGGTACTTTGACCATTTGATTCAAACTATTCGAAGTAAAAATCGTTCGACTATTTGACCATTCGATAGTCGAAGTACTGTCTCTTTAAAAAATACTTAGACTTCATACTTCGCCACTTTAAAGGGGAAGGAAACCTAGTCGGCGCAAACCCCCCCACCCCCCCTCCCGTGTGTTGCCCACCCTCCCTCCTCCCCCCTGGCCTACCCGTCCCTCTGGGCAAATGCCCCTAACTTGTTACTTACCCTTCTGCGCAGGTCCAGTCCAGGGAGTTCACAGACGACATCTTCTTCCACGCGATCTTCTTCCTGCTGTGAACGGCGTCTTGGCGCATGCGCAGTAGGATCATTTCGCCGGTATGGATCTACTGCGCATGCGCCAAAAGTCATGCGCATGCGCAGTAGATCGTACCGGCGAAATGCTCCTACTGCGCATGCGCCGTTCAAAGCAGGAAGAAGATCGCGTGGAAGAAGATGTCGTCTGTGAACTCCCTGGACTGGACCTGCGCAGAAGGGTAAGTAACAAGTTAGGGGCATTTGCCCAGCGGGACGGGTAGGCCAGGGGGGAGGAGGGAGGGTGGGCAACAAACGGGAGGGGGGGTGGGGTGTTTGTGCCGACTAGGTTTCCTTCCCCTTTAAGCCTACCGAGCTGCAATGTTAGCCTATGGGGACCTTCCCCAGCACTTTTCTGAGCTTTTTTTGATCTATTAAAAATCCTTTGTTCGATCGCTTAAAATCGCTCGAAACTATTTTTATTCGATCGTTCGATTGAAGTATTTGCTCTAAAATCCTTCGAATTCAATATTCGAATTCGAGGATTTAACTTCGAGGATCGAATTTGAGGGTTTATTAACCCTCGAAATTCGACCATTGATAAATCTGCCCCTAAGGGAATTATTTATCAAAGGTCAAATTTTAAAGCTTTGTGAGCTTTTTTAAACATCAAATTAACTCACAACTCGAATGGTTTCTAATTTAAGAAAAAACTCGAATGGAAAAAGCTTGGATCAGTGAGTTTGGGATTAAAAACCCAAAAACTCGAATTGATCGCGTTTTTGCCAGAAAAAAAACTGGAATCTCAAATTGATCTGCCAAAAAAACTGAACATCACGAAGACCTCTGCCATTGACTTCTACAGACCCTCGGCAGGTTTTAGATGGTGTATTTTCGGATTTGAGTTATTTATTTGAGTCGGGGTATAATTCACAAAAAAACTCCATTTTTGACCCAAAAATATTTTACAATTTCTCTAAAACTTTATAAAATTTTAGATTTTTGAAGTGTGAAAACAACGAAAAACTTAAATACAAAACTTCGGCCAGTAAAAGTAGTCAAGGTCCCATACAAGTCAATGGTAGCTTCAGACTTTTAGAGGTTTTTGGATTTTAATTGAAAAATCAAATTTTATAGATATTCATATTTTTTAGCACATAGTTCAGCATTTTTTTCATTTCAAAATTTTTATAATCATATCTTTAAATAACTTTCCTGGCATTCATGGATATAAAGTGAATAAAGTACCCCCTCTTGTAAACTTTAAGGATATTATAAGTCACCGAGGAGGAGTCCCATGCTTTTATACAGGGTCATGGAACGCCAAGCTTATTCTCATATTTTCCAACAAGGGCTACTTTAATTATTATAATACACAAGTTTTAGTGAGTTATGTGACAAAAATTACATCACTACTCACCGTTTATAACTGATGACATCACTAGTCACCGTTTATAAGGATATCAGGGGCAAATTTATGAAGCTGGAACATTTCTCCGGAGTAATAGTGATCAGAGAAATCTTCCCTTTATGTTAGTGTCCTTTATTTAGCATTTTATTTTATATATAGGCAAATAAGGGTTGCCCCCTAATGCTGCTACCCTTGGTATTGGCCCAGGGGTGCTGATATATAATGAATAAATTAGCCTCTGTTGTAAAATAGAATAATAATAGTCACCAAGGAGTTCCATGACCATATAAAAGGCATGAGGACAAAGGCTGAGTGCTTTTATACAGGTCATGGACCTCTGTGATGACTTCTGATATTCTCATATTTTTTAACAGAGGGTATTTTATTACAATATTTATTATATTTAGTTTATTTACTTATATTATCGGTCCAAGTTTTGGAGGTCTGGGTGTGTGCCACCTTAAAATGCTATCCGCAAGTATTTGCCATGTACAAGTAATTCTCATGGGCTGCAGGTAGTCATTCTGCACCCATAACCCAACACCAGACCTGTTCCAGCGCTTTGCTAAGGGACTAATAAATGCAGTTGGTGGGTGAATCTAAAGGTGCTTTTGTACATCCAATCCAATAAAATGCCCTGCACCCTTTATAAGCCTGAAAAGGAAGCCTGCGTCCCTGCTTCTTGTTTATAACAGACTAAATGCCATGATATATATAAAACCCTTCCCCTGGCACATTCATATTCACAGTAGAAGATAAACTGATTTTATATCTGACATAACTCGGTGCGATGAAACGTTTCTTTCATTTGGAGAAATCTAATTAGACTTAACTGGACGATGCCAGATAACACTGACCTGCAGAGTATCAGCAAACACAACAATCAGGTTCTTCAGCTCCAGGACAAGGTCGGGGTCAGTGCAATACGACTGCAAAGAAATGAGAAATGTTTAGTGTATTACCAGTTTCTGCACTTTAAGGAGAAACAAACCCCTTATTAAAAAAAACCCTACCCCACATAGACTCCCATCCCTCCTCCCCCAGGCTAGCTGCAACCCCGGGTAAATCCCTCAGTGCAGAATCAGGTTTCGGAGTTCACGGCAGCCATCTTCCAGGTCTCCGGGTCTTCTTCTGGCGCTTTGGCAAACTCCGTCAATTTTGGCGCACGTGCAGGGAAATTGTTCCAACTGCGCATGCGCCTCTTCGCCAGTCTCATTCTCAGATTACCGAAGACCCGGAAGATGGCTGTCAATCCCTGAATCTGCACTGAGGGGTAAGTAAAAAGTTAGGGGCATTTGCCCAGCATAACACTTAGGCTGGGGGGGAGGGAGGGTCTATGTGGGGTAGGGTTTTTTTTAATAAGGGGTTTGTTTCTCCTTTAAAGGCCACATCTTGTGCTAAATCGACTGGTGGAGAAAGATGTGCTGAGATATTGGGATTCTTATCTGATACCCAGGTCTGCAGATAATATCACACAGGTTTTTATGGTGATGTCTCTCTATTACCAAGAAATAGGTTTTAGCATCTTCAGTATAAGCTGTACATGTATAGGGACCGTTACATGTAGGAATGCACCGAATCCACTATTTTGGATTCCGCCAAACCCCGAATCCTTCAAGAAATATTTGCCCGATTACCAAATCAAATACAAATCCTAATTTGCAAATCCTAATTTGTGACACAAAATCACGCAATTTCCCTCCCGGTCCCTAATTTGCATATGCAAATTAGGATTCGGTGCAGATTCGGTAAGGCGTAAGGCGATGTTGTTACCTACCATGACACAATAAATCATACCTCTTTATATTTATCCGGAGTGCCGCCTGGAATACTTTTTTGGGTTATTTATCAAAGGTCGAATTTTAGAGTTTGTGAGCTTTTTTTGACTTCTAATGAACTTGAAACTCTAACGGTTTTTAATTGAAGAAAAAACTGGAATCAGCGAGTTCGGGGTTGACAAGGCGAAAACTCGAACCGATTCAAATTGATCGAGTTTTCGAGTGAGACCTCCGAAAAAAACTCAAACATCGTGAAGGCTATTAACATCTTTAAATGGTTCAAGGGACCTCTGCCATTGACTTCTGCATGACCTCGACGGATTCGAGCTATTTCCTCTGGAATCTAAATCTCGAAGAATTGGTGTTTTTTTTAAACACAAAAAATAAAAAAAATTTGGACTCAAAAATTCCGATTTTATACACATCCTGAAACTTAATAAATCTGCCCCTAAAAATTTCAATGATTTTTAGTAGCCTTAATGTATGGAGATCCAAATTACGGAAAGGCCCCTTATCTGGAAAACCCCAGGTCCCGAGCATCCCATACCTGTATATAAATGTAGAGTTTAACAAAAGTATAGAGTGGCCTTGGCCAAAATACCCACTCCTGGGATCTATTATTTATGATCCTGATCTGACCTGCAGATTTCCAGCTACTGCTGATCATGAACTCCCAGATCATATGGCAGCTGCAGGCTTTTAGGGAATGGTGTTATAGTTCAACAAAAGCTAGAAGTTACAGATTTACATAACTAATACAACCGCAGTTCTATGTTGCCCCAAAACAAAGATTGGGGTCCAAGATGTTGGCTGTTCAATATCCTTAGCACCCTGGCACCCACCAGTGCTCCCTAACGCACATCTGAATGATGCAAAACTTAGAGGGGCTATGGCATGGAATGGGGATGCCACCACTCATGAACTCTGGGGTCAGTGACCCTCATTTCAAAGCTGGAAAAAGTCAGAATTGGAAGTTAAATAATTAAAAAAACAATAACAAAAAATTAAGAATAATTGAAAAGTTATAGGTAATGATGGACAAATTTCTCCTGTTTCGCTACGCAGAAAAATTTGCAAATTAGTGAAACTCGAGTTTTAATGCCCGAGTCAATTTTGACGCCGGCGTTAAGGTCAATGGGCGTCCAAATAGTGTTGACATGCAACTGTTTTGACGCAAACTATTTTTCTGAATCGTTAGTCGAATTTTCAGAGGAGTTTTGTGAATTTATTTGCTGGCAGCGGAACACGGAAATTTGACGCAAATTCGAGACAAGCAAATTTATTCGCCCATGAATAGGTCATTCTATAATATAGAAAAAGTTCATCAGGAAAGGGCAGGTTTTGTGCTGCAAGAAAAAAAAAACTTCTCCAAACTCTTTTAGAATATCACTGCCTACATCACACTACAAGTTATGTTTAAGGTGAACTACCCTTTCACTAAATAATCCAGGACAGTTTATTTTGGAAACAGAGTATTCTGGTCTGATCATTTGGAATCATTTCCTGGTGGCACCCTCAGTGCTGAGCTATTCAGTCTGATCTAATGAAGGCCAGTTGAGGCTAATGAGGACAGATAGCAATAATAACAGCAGATTAACTCTGTATATTCTAAAGTACCAGAGTAGGAGTTTGCTGTACAGACCCAGTCACTTGTAAATCAGAGAAGAATTATGCAGATAGCCCAGGGCTGTGGCTCACAGTCTGAATCTCCTGGGAACACAAAAGCCCCAGTAGCACTAGATGTCACAACAACACAAGCCCTGGGAGTTGTATTTCTGTTTCACTTTCAGTGAATCCAAGAAGCATGATCTCTAAGGGCAAAGACAAACGCTCAGATTCAGGAAGATTAGTCGGCCCGGAGACAAATCCTCTCTTCGTCGGGGCAACTAATCTCCCTGAAGTGCCTCCCGCTGGGTAGAATCTAAATCGCCGGTGGTATGGCAATCGGTGCGCTTTGTTTACCTAAGTCACCTCACAAGGAAACTTCAGGCGTCTTCGGAAAAAAAGTGCTCCAGGTGCCATCCCGCCGGTGATTTACACTCTAGCCAGCGGGAGGCAGTTCGGGAAGATTAGTTGCCCCAAAGAAGAGACGATTTATCGCGGGGCGACTAAATCTCCCCAAATCTGAGTGTATCTCTCTGCCCTAAAGGTGGCCATACACAGAGAGATCCGCTTGTTTGGAGATGTCACCAAATGAGCGGATCTCTTCCCTATATGCTCACCTCTGATCGTGGGCCCTAGGGCCCAATAATCTGATCATAATGTATAATAATGTATGGCATACGGACAGGCGGGACAGAATCAACAAACAAATGCGATTCGCAATTCAACGGGAGTTTTAACCATGCCCGATTAACATCTTTCGCTGAGATATCTATCGAGGAAGCCCATCAGAGGGCCACACACATGGGCCAATTAGCTGCTGACTTGGTCTGTCGGCAGCTTTTATCAGCCCGCGTATGGGAGAGGGATGTTTTCAACACTATAGGGTGAGATTGTTACAAAAAAAAGTGATGTCATTTAGTTGCATGGGAAGTGGACTTTTCAGTTGCTATGAAACCCCACCAGGCCAGAAAGTCACATCACTTACCGAATGTGTTCGAAGGACAGCTATGATCTTCGACTGCGCCATATTCCACAGTTCTGTGGTGTAAGTGCCAGTCACTAGTCCTTGCGTTACATGTAAAATATGATCTTCCACAACAAAAAATCTGCAATAAAGGAGAAAAATTGTTTATTTTAAAATATTTGCAAAGAGAATTCCAAAATAACACAATTCAAAGAATATACATGGTCACAGTATTGGTGGATTTGGGTGAAAATCCCATGGGTGCAGCAAGGCCCACCTTTTCAGGGAGGAAGGTATAAACCCTTACAAGGGCAGGTTTAGGACAGAACAGAGATGAACAACAGCAATAGGGAACCCACAAGGAAAAGACTGTTGTGAAATATAATGGCTCACTTACACAACTGGGACAAGGAGCAAAGTACTGAAAAACATCTCTATTTGATGAATTTCCTATAATAACCAAACCCCATGAGAAATGTCACCATTTGTTTCTAAGCCAGTGGTACCCAACCTGTCCCTCAAGTACATTTCCAAAACATAATCCAGTGCACAAGCATGCTGTATTCTAAGAGTTTAAGACAAAAATTGGGATTCACTGTTTTAAGGAAATTAGTCACTCTGGTTTGCTGATGATCTGCGAAGACTACAGAAACATTGATATTAATTACCATCAACTGAAGGACTCCGCTAAGATTCTCATTAGGGTGTGAGAGATCCAGACTATAACATCATCTGATGGACCCAGCTAAGATTCCCATTATTGAGGGCCCTAGAGATCCAGAGTAAATCATCATCTGAAGAACCCAGCTAAGACTCCCATCATTGAGGGCCACAGATATCCAGACAATAGCATCATATGAAGGACCCAGCTAAGATTCTCATTATTGAGGGCCCTAGAGATCCAGAGTAAATCATCATCTGAAGAAGGTCACAGCATCAACTGAAGGGCCCAGTTAAGATTCCTATTAGGGTCTCAGAGATTCAGACTATAGCATCATCTGAGGGACCCAGCTAAGATTCCCATTATTGAGGGCCCTAGAGATCCAGAGTAAATCATCATCTGAAGAATCCAGCTAAGACTCCCATTATTGAGGGCCACAGATATCGAGACAATAGCATCATATGAAGGGCCCAGCTAAGATTCTCATTATCGAGGGCCATAGAAATCCAGAGTAAATCATCATCTGAAGAAGGTCACAGCATCAACTGAAGGACCCAGCTAAGACTCCCATTGTTGAGGGCCAGAGAGATCCAGAGTAAATCATTATCTGAACAACCCAGCTAAGACTCCCATTATTGAAAACCCCCGAGATCCAGAGTAGAAGGGAATTTAGCTATGATTTAGGCCCATGGCAAACATCCAATAGTGACTGCAATACTCCTTCTCCATCAAATAGATAGTATTGCCGCTATTTTCTCCCAGCAGACGTACATCACTCTGGAATAGGGAATTCATCTTCCAGCCCAGTATGCCATAGACATTGAACTTCCTATTGCGGAAGTGAAGACTCCACCAATTCTCTGCCATCAATCTTAAAAGGAACATATACATATATAACAAGGCAGAAATTCACAATGCATTAATACTTACCCAGCAATTTGGCTGAAATATTTTCTGTAACCTTCAACAGTCTCATGCTTTCAAGACAGAGAAGAAATAAGACATCTATTAGTACATATCAAGTTGGGGGACAGTTAGAACACACTTCTATGAAAGAAAGATAAAATAAATCGGTTTACCATGTTGGACTGGGGCTGCAGAACTAATCTTGCTTGTTTTCTTCTCTGCTTTCTATAGTAGTTTTCAAATACTTCTTTATCACCCTAAAACATAACCACAGAGAGACGTTAATGTTCCCCAGATGCTAAAAAACCAATCGGCCTTAATATGATCTGAGGCTGTAGATTATCGGTTTCAGGCTGATAAGGAGCCAACAATAAACAAAAGTTCATTTGATACTAGTTATAATTTGATTAAGCCTAGTTTCTTACTAAAACTGATCACAACTCCAGTTGAAAATGAATACTAAAGACGGCATTTTGCTAAAATCCCCTGAATCCCCGTGATGGTGATGTTGAGTGAAAGGGACAAAAAGGCAACTTACATGGAGTAGAGTAGAATTACATTCACATATATGATTGTAGCTACTCATTCCAATTAGGATATATGATATTGTCAATGATGCTTTCAAGAAGGTCATGTTCCTACTTAAACATACTATATTGTGCACAGGTTGTACTTGGCTCCTATCGAATCCTACATAAGGTATGATAAACAGCCTTTGCTACACAATATAATGTGCCTTTTTCCTTTTTTGTGATGTATGGATGGAAGCACTGGATACATGTCCTTCAAAATGGGGAGTGCCCATAACTCTGCACTTTCTTCAGTATCCTGCCATGAGGCAGCTGCTCAAGTATTGTAAATTGCTGAATCTAAACCTGAACCTGGTTCAGGAGCATGGCAGGTAAAGTGGTGATGGTGCGCCTAAACTACGATTACAGAACTGGAAGACACCACTAAGAACGACAACATCTCTACAGTGTGCACACCAGTTTGGCTTCGTGAATTCATTATCAAGGCACCAAGGGACAACACATGTCAACTATACACCATAAATGGGCCTTGTACTTCCAGATGCTGTTGTCACAGTGACTTGAGTAAAAAAAAAAAACCTTTAAAGAACAACAGACACTAATTAATGGTGCCAGTTGCTGGTATATATTCTATTAATTCTGTTATCCTGTTATATTCTGTTCAACCTTTGTTAAAAACTATCTATCTATCCCACCTTCCATGACCCATTGCCTAGACTTGGAGCTTGCTCCCTCTTTAAATGCCAATTTAGCCTGTATATACCAGTGCCTACCCTCTTCCTAGTCTTCCTTGATAACCCTACTCATGCTTCCAAAAAGTGTCCTTGTTTGCCAAGTGTCTGCCCTGCCTGTTTCCCAGTCAACTTCCTCAACTTTGGTCCATACTCCAATACTATGACAGTGGAGCCTGAGAAGCAGTTGTGACCCCTGATTCATGACAATCTCAGGAAATAATAATACACGGTATGTGATTACTCAACGAAAACACTTTTTGACCAGTAACATTTTGATAAATGGGGAAGATAATAAAACATTAGGAATCCTTCAGAATTCAGCATTCTATATTTGATAAACCTGTCCTAAAATCTAGACACAGCCCGTGGGAACTGTAATCACAGGCTTATCCTACAAACATATTACTTATTCCTTTTCTGTTAGATTCAAGAAGAAGCCTTCCGCCCATTGGAAACCACTGAAACTTTACTGTCTCGTCAAACCAGTGAATGCTATGGCATTTGCATGCAAGTAGTATAAAGCAGCTTAAAGGGATACTGTCATGGGAAAAAAAATTCTCGAAATGAATCAGTTAATAGTGCTGCTCCAGCAGAATTCTGCACTGAAATCCATTTCTCAAAAGAGCAAACAGATTTTTTTATATTCAATTTTGAAATCTGACATGGGGCTAGACATATTGTCAATTTCCCAGCTGCCCCAAGTCATGTGACTTGTGCTCTGATAAACTTCAATCACTCTTTACTGCTGAACTGCAAGTTGGAGTGATATCACCACCTCCCTTTTCCCCCCAGCAGCCAAACAAAAGAACAATGGGAAGGTAACCAGATAACAGCTCCCTAACAGATAACAGCTGCCTGGCAGATCTAAGAACAACACTCAATAGGAAAAACCCATGTCTCACTGAGACACATTCAGTTACATTGAGAAGGAAAAACAGCAGCCTGCCAGAAAGCATTTCTCTCTTAACGTGCAGGCACAAGTCACATGACCAGGGACAGCTGGGAAATTGAAAAAACGTCTAGCCCCATGTCAGATTTCAAAATTGAATATAAAAAAATCTGTTTGCTCTTTTGAGAAACGGATTTCAGTGCAGAATTCTGCTGGTGTAACACTATTAACTGATGCGTTTTGAAAAAAACATGTTTTCTGATGACAGGATCCCTTTAACATTTTTATTTTTGGGCGACATGAAGTCATGATTAGGTGGTCACTTTGCATTTCATCAAGCAGTTCTAAGCTCTCCGATCATTTATTTATTTAACACAAACCAGAAAAAAAGAACATTTAGGGCAGTGGCAAACAAGGCTATTGGGGAAGATTAGTTGCCCCGTGACAAATCATCTCTTCTTTGGGCGACTAATCTCCCCTACATGCCTTCCGGCCAACTACAATGTGGATCGCTGGCGGGATGGCACTCGGATCACTTAGTTTTCCGAAGTCGTCTGAAGTTGCCTCACAAGTAAACTTCAGAAAGCTTAAGCGTTCCGAGTGGCATCATGCCGGCGATTTGCATTCTAGCCGGCGGAAGGCATTTAGGGGAGATTAGCTGCCCGAAGAAGAGGCAATTTGTCACTGGCGACTAATTTCCCCCAGTAGCCTCCTGTGCCACTGCCCTTAAAGCAATGCATATGGCAGATATAATTCTACTAATTTGTTGGCCTTTCAAGATTAAGATGCAATGTAAAGCTCTGGAATGTGCACCTCCAGACTGCTGTGCATACACCTATTATCTGGAATGCTTGGGACATAAGTTTTTGTGGATAAGCAGTCTTTCCGATCACCATACCTCAAATCTGCTAAAAATCATTTAAACGTTAAATAAACCCTAAAGGATTATTGTGCCACCAATATGAAACCATGCAGCTTATGTGCCATCAATTACAAGGTTCTGTATTATTTTTACAGAAAAAAAGGAAATACTTTTTTAAAAATTAGAATGATTTGCTTAAAATAGAGTGTATGTGAAATGGCCAATCCCCTAATTTGGAGCTTTCTGCATAACAGGTTTCCGGATCCCATGCCTGTATATGATTATGTTGTGCGTTAAGTGTAACTTTTTCTTCCATTTTAATATTAAATCTAAACTTTATGCTACAATTTTTTTCAACTTTTTTTGCATTTTCCACCCTCTCGGCGTGCCAGAATGACAGCTGCAAGATTTATTGTCTGTGCATCTTCCTGGAGACTTGACTTGATTTGCTCAATCAAGATTCCTGCTGCATAATGCTCACTTTCCTGAGCCATCCTACAGTATATCACAGCAGTCAAACATTGCAGGTTTTGCATTAGAAATCCCCCTTTTCCCTCCTAAACCTTTACTTCTTCATCATTATGACAAGACTATAAAATTTTTATTACGGGAACACAGGCATGGGAAGATTTATAGTGCTTTGCAAAGATACAGGACTAATCAGGAGAAGCGCAAAGGAAAAGCACAGGGAGACTGTTAAGAGGAAAGATGGCAGTTTTGGGGCAGTTGCAAATACAATAAAAACAACCAAAAGGTCAGTTATGTTGTTTATTGTCACTAAGAAAACAGAATATTTATCTGCTTCACATTTCAGTCAGCGAGTGTTGTCACGGCCCTTTTTAACCATGTTCAGCAGTTTCCCATATGAAAACGAGATTAGACCATGGATCACATTCAGCCTGATAATATTATGTGTCATTTAAATAGTTTCAAATGTACTTACCAAAATTGAGTATATATGGAGACATCTGTAAACAGGTGAGAAATCTACCAAATCTTGAACGTTCAAGACCTGAAAAAAAAAGCAAACAACCATTTCAATATAGTCTACTTAGAGTGGGGTTCCCAACTTTTTCCCTGTGAGACTTGTTGAAATGTAAAAAAGTTGGAGAGCAACACAAGCATGCAAAAAGTTCAGAGAGTTGCCAACTATGGCTTCTGATCAACTATTGCTAGCACCTATGTGGACTGGCAGGCTACAGAAGGCTCTGTTTGGCAGAACACATGTTTTTTATGTAACCAAAGCTTGCCTTCAAGCCAAGAATTTAAAAGCACTGTAAGGCCCAGGAATGTCAAGATATGGTACTGTGTGCCTTAATTATTCTTATGATCCATAATGGGAAGATTCATGTTCTTTGACTACCTGTCGGTTCGGTAATCGTGCAGGTTAAAAATTCCACCTGTCGATTCACCATGTTGGCCAGTTCATTGTGCACTGGTACAAGAACTTTGCAAGAACAATCAGAACAGTAGGAAGGAAGCCACATTATGTTTACCCTTGTACACTCTATGTTCATTTTGTCGGTTGGCTAACAGTGAAGAGAGCATACCTGGTTGGTCCATGTACGGCTGCCTTTTCTCATTTTTACAAAAAGTATAGGCATGGTATAGGCATGACATGGGCATAAACTCATCCACATTAGAGAGGGTTCTCCTAAATGACTATCCCTCAGGCTGAAAGCAGTATGATAGATATCGTAAAATAATAATATCTTAAATATATAAACCCATCTCCTTGCCTGACCATTAGCTTCTGGTAACATTAGCATTATGGCTAATATTACTGCTACAGCCACGCGATTCCTTGTTTAAATGAGGCTCGGAGAATAAGCCCAAACAGACTCCACTTCCTAAACACCGTGTACATGTCCATCTCCAGGAGTGAATGATCCTGATCGCAAGCTGGCTACCTCGGAATGAATGTCAGGCTGAATGGTCGGCCCCCACACATTTTCACCTCACCAAATCTGGCCCTCTTGCAAAAAGTTTGGACACCCCCGGGCTAGACCCTAGCCTTCACTGCTTTTGCTCTCACGCTTTGCGTTTGCTCCAGTCCTGTCTTGCCTGATCCTGTTCCTGCTTCAGTCCTGTCTTGTCTGGTCCTGTTCATGCACCACTCCTATCTTACATGGTCCTGTTTCTTCTCCAGTCCTGTCTTGTCTGGTCATGTTCCTGCTTCAATTTTGTCTTGCCTTGTCCTGTTCCCGCTCCAATACTATGTTGCCTGGTCCTGTTCCTGTCCTAAGTCTGTCCTGCTTCTACTACCACTCCTGCCTGATGCCTTCTCTGTACCCACTCTGCCCCACTTCTGCCGTGTCCTGTTTCTACACCCCTGTCCCTGTCTGTCCAGTTCCTTTTTGATCACCATAACTTTAACTTTTCTCAAGAACTCACCCTCATCAGTGGGGATATTCCCCAAATCCCTTACAGAATGCACAGACCCAAATCCTGGGAGTACAGGACAAGGCTGAGGCCCCTCGCTTAAAATATAATAATATATAATAACAGATGTATCACATTTTCACCAAGTTCTGCCCAAAAAAATTTATTAAAAAAATCTCTACCTTATAATACACAATAGCTGTCAGTATCCTGTAAAATGAACTTAAAGTGAACTTAATGATGCCATCTGTTATTATATTTGTAAAGTGAAATAATTTGTGTCATATTACTCACCAGAATTTGTGTATTGTGAAAAAAACATTCAAAAATCTAATTTTCTGCCAATTCAACCAAATTTTCAATCAATCATATTATTAAGGCCCATATAACCAATAGCATTGAAAAACCAATATACCCAATAACATTTCATTTGGCTGTTTTAAGTGCATATATCTGAAAAAGCAAAACCATAAATACGTATTTTGACTTCATATGGTTCTATGGTTTCTTACATGGTTAAACCTCTCATTTTGTTTAATAACAGTTTCATAATATATTCACTTTGGTGTCCGTGTGGGGCCCAATATGTGGGTAAAAGCCACAAGACCATTGCAAATCAAGATATTTGAGAACAATTTGAGGATACATAAAATGAACCTGAACACATAAAGGCCACAAAGCCACACACTTGCATAACATTCTGCTCTCATTTATTACAAATGGCCCATATTTGGTAATAAGGCTTTTGGCTATATAGAAGGAAAAGCTTAAAGAGCTATAATAGGTCAAATGTTGGCCATGAATGAGCCTTTTTGTATTTTTGTTTAAAAACAACCATAGTATATGTGTTAGAGGTATGTATTCAGTGATGAGTGTGGATCTCTTCTGGTATCTGTATGCCAGAAAAATGTTGGTGACCCAACAGAGGTTATGGCTCTCTTGAAATACTATTACTCATGTAGAACAAACTGGTCTCTATTTATGGAAAGGATAATCAAAGCAGAATACAGGAGAACTGGTGCTTAAAGGAAAAATACACAACTAAAACACCTTTGATAAAAATGAGCACATTAAATATGACTTGTGTTGAAATTACATTCTGCCTATTGTTTCAATTTGTAAAAAATCCATATTTCCTTGTTTTGCTGCCATTATAAAAAAAAACTAATTTAAAAGTTCGGATATTTTCACTGAACTCGTTTCCCCCTTCCTTTATAAACAAACAAATCTCTCCCTTATCTAAACAGCAGCCTTAAGGCTAAGGCCACACTAGGCGATAGCGCCGCGATTTGACTCGCGGCGACTTTTCGCCGCGACTTTTAATCCGCAATCGCTGGGGAAACTTTTGCGCTGGCGTCTATGGGGAATCGCGACAAATCGCCAGTGTAAAAACACACGCGGCGATCTTTTTTCTATTGTCGCTCGAAATCGCCTCGCACGCGGCGATCTTTTTTCTATTGTCGCTCGAAATCGCCTCGCTAGGCGATTTCGAGCGACAATAGAAAAAAGATCGCCGCGTGTGTTTTTACGCTGGCGATTTGTCGCGATTCCCCATAGACGCCAGCGCAAAAGTTTCCCCAGCGATTGCGGATTAAAAGTCGCGGCGAAAAGTCGCCGCGAGTCAAATCGCGGCGCTATCGCCTAGTGTGGCCTTAGCCTAAAGGAGGACTAAAGCTTAAGTAAAGAGGTAGACTAGACATGTTGTACATTATGTTTTGGGCTTCTGTGCCAGCCCAAGGCAACCACAGCCCTTTAGCAGTAAAAATCGATGTCCCCAAAGATGCCCCAGTAGCTCCCCAGCTTCTTTTCTGCTGATTCACTGCACATGCTCTGTGCTGCTGTCACTTACTGAACTTAGGGACCCACTCACAATATACAGTACACATAGAATAGAAATGTCACATTATAAGGCTGATTACTAATTAATACAGATAATTACTACATGGCAGCACAGAAACCAGTGCAATTAGCATCAGAATTTAATAATCAGCCCTGTATCATCAGCTTATATTACAGGCCAACCTCATTTTCTGCTGGATAATTAGTGACGACCCCTAAGCTTAGCTTCTCAACAGCTGCTTAGAGCCCACTGAGCATGTGAGTGTCACAGACACTTTCCAAGATGGTGACCCCCTGTGACAAGTTTGAAGTCCTGGATCATTGCTGCTATTGACAAGCTGAAACTTTAGGCTGATTCAATAAGTTCAGTATATAAAACATGGCATTTTTAGCCATATTCATTTATAGGGTTTAGTTCTCCTTTAAGAGCAATGGCACACCAGAAGCTTAATCACCAAAGAAACATTAGATAGATTAATCTCCTGGTGTGCCATTGCCCTTAAGCAATAGGGGCTTTTCAGTGGACCAGTTGTTTTTTCAGCTCCTTTGACATTCTTAGGGACTGTAAGTGACAGGAAGTGCTAAAGTTAAACTGGCTTCATATTCTTGTTAATGCCAGAAATAACAGAAACCAGAGATTTTAATTCAAACAATAGGCAAAAAGTATGTCCTGCACATATTCATTCAGCTAATGTTGGGGGGGGGGGGTATTCAGTCCCTTTAAATAACTGGATGACACATTGATGGCTATGTAATATTTAACTATGCAAAATGGATGATTGGAATTATTTTAATAAGTAAAATTAGGACACAAAAAACCTATTAAGACCTGGGTATCCATAGCTGATTAATTATCCAATCCACAATTGCCCAGGCAATATCCAGTAGAAGGGCTCTAGGGGCAACTTTATTGGTCAGCAAATTTCCTGGTTCTTTTTAGTTTTCTGTTGTTACTTTATATGGTGATTCTCTGTTTTATCACAGAGCCTGTTCAAAGTTTTTGGTTAGAAAAAAAGGAAAATCAGACACATTGATTTCAGAGTTCATTCTCCAAATCTCCAGATGCAGAAAGAGCAGACTGCTGAAGAGACACCTGAATTAACTACATCTGCAGACAGTGACACGGCACCTTGTGTTAGAACACTGCCCCTAAAGAATTCGGATTTCCTCTACACATGGTGAAAACTGTAGACTTCTCTATTAGCTTCCATCATATAGATCTGATTATGATTTTTTTAATATCAACAATATGATTTTTAATATGAACAATTTCAAGATGTTACAGAAATGTAAGATCCATGTGGGCTACAGATTGGTGCGGGCTGAACTTTTCCATGCACCCATCCCATGTGCAACTTTACTGTGCCCCATTTCCATATGGGGCAGGGAAAATGTGGGCCAATAAATATGGAGGTTCGACGGGTTAGGGTCGGTGTGGGTAATAAATGGCAAGGTTAGGGTCAGATGCAGGTAAAAAATGGGTGGGTTGGGGTCGTGTATGTAATGGGTTGACTTTTTGTCAAACCTGCACATCACTAGTGTGCTGCTTTGGCCAGGTTCGTGGAGAACAGTCTTTTTTTGGGCAAAGAATAGCCAAGCAATTTTGGTGCACAGGACTTTTTAGCATACAGGATATGATGTCACTGACATAAAATTGTTGAGGATGTAGCTTCACCTTATCAATTACCAAGTACAGGTATGGGACCTGTTATGCAGAATGGTCGGGACCTGGGGTCTTCCGGATAACAGATCTTTCCGTAATTTGGATCTTCATACTTTCAGTCTACTAGAAAACCCAATAGGCTGGTTTTGCTTCCAATAAGGATTAATTATATTTTAGTTGGGATCAAGTACAAGCTACAGTTTTATTATTACAGTGAAAAAGGAATTTTTTTTAAATATTTGCATAGTTTGGATAAAATGGAGTCTACGGGGGACAGCCATTCTATAATTCGGAGCTTTCTGGATAACGGATCCCATACCTGTATAACCTGGCAAAACAGACGTTGGCGAAAAGGGTATCATATTGAAAAGTTCGCACTATTAATGAATTTGCGGAGTAACGATCGTTCCCTTGAGCAAAAATTCACCCATCGAAAGGGCGTGAAACTTTGTTAGCTCTGAGCTCTTTCGCTAGCAAATTGTCCTCTGTGCCTTTTACTAAATGGTGATGTCCCTGCGAATTGTCTTTTTGGTGCATTTGGCTAGTGACGCCCACTTTGCCCTTTGGTAAATCTGTCCCAAAGATGGCTATATACAGTCACGTTTTTATGATATACATCACTGCAATGAACTATATGTTACACTTAGCAGAATGTCTCAGTTAAATTAATATAATAATATATAATAATAGTACCTCTTCATCTGTCTCTTCATCCGCTGCATCGTATTTTGATTTTACTCCGTTTTTGTCTTCAGAAATATGTCCATTCAGGATATACTTGTTTTTTTTAATATTCATGTTGGTTTTTTTGTGCAAGGCAACCTGGAAGGTTTTTTGCTGTTGAGCCTGGATATTGGGGAAAGAACCATTGTATGTTAGTACTGCGATCAATTATGTCTGTGTTCAATCATGTTCTGTATCAAGTGCTCAGCAACAATCACAAAAAGCGCTTCCTAAATTCCATTTATTTCACTTTTATCTTGTGTCTATTAAGTTATGGATATCTATTGTAATTTCCAAGGCACAGGTACTGGTTAGAGCACAAAAGGACATCAATATCCTTCATATAAAAACAAAAAGCAGCAGCAGGCAGGGAACGTGCCATTTAATGGCATCATGATTATGATTATGAGCCTCGAAAGGCTCCAGCACACTTCGCACAACTTCGATAATGCTAATTTATCAAAATGATACGTTTCGGCACAGCAAACGAACACTGGTGTACATTCGCCATTGAAAATTCATCAGCGCGGACATTTCTAAACAAATTTTCTTTTCTTATTAGCGAAACTTCATTAACATACTTGCGCTTACGTCAATCTAAATATGGCGGATACATATAGTTAATATAGATGTCTTTATTAGTGATGTTGGTGAAATTGCTGGAAGTGGCCATTTATTATTGTATGTATGTATGTATAGCTTTATTTGTAAACCGCTGTTAAGGAGCCGCAGCGATGGTGGAGACAAATCACATAATAAATATATACAGTGTTTTGGCTTTTTTTGTGACTTTTTGGCATACAGGATATGATGTCACTGGCATAAGATTGTTGAGAATGTAGCTTCACCTTTTATCAATCACCAGGTACAGGTATGAGACCTGTTATCCAGGATAACAGATATCCTGGGGTCTTCCGGATAAGAGATCTTTCCGTAATTTGGAATTTATTACTTTAAGGGGCAGATTTATCAAAGGTCGAGGTGAATTTTCGAATGAAAATAAATCTAATTTCATACTATTTTTTGTGTACTTCAACTAGGGAATAGTCCAAATTCAATTCGTATTTGCAAAAAATTTAAAAATTAGAATATCGAAATTTATCATGTACTGTCTCTTTAAAAATTTTACTTCGACCATTCGCCATCTAAAACCTGCCGAATTGCTGTTTTAGCCTATGGGGGACCTCCTAGAACCTTTTTGGAGTCAATTGGTGGACTTTTAAAAAGTTATTTTGGGGAAAAACTTTGAATCAAATTTGATCAAATGCGCTATTCCTTTGATTCGAATTTGGCCGAATACGAACCTATTAGATTGAAAACTAACCTATTCAACCAAAAAAAAAAACTTTGACTTAATTTTGAATTTTGAAGTTTTTTTAATACGATATTCAACCCTTGATAAATATGCTCCTAAGTCTACTAGAAAATCATATAAACATTAAATAAACCCAATAAACTGGTTTTGCTTCCAATAAGGATTAATTATATCTTAGTTTGGATCAAGTACAAGCTACTGTTCTATTATTACAGAGAAAAAGGAAATACTTATTTTAAAATTTGGATTATTTGGATAAAATGGAGTCAATGGGAGACAGCCATTCCATAATTCTGGATAACGGGTTTCCAGACAAAGGATCCCATACCTGTATAACCTGGTAAAACAGACTCTGGCAAAAAGTATTGGAAAGTTCGCACTGTTAATAAATTTGCGGAGTAACGATCATTCCCCTGAGCGAAAATTCACTTGGCGACAGGGCGCCAAACTTTGTTAGCTCTGCGCTGTTTCGCAAGCAAATTGTCCTCTCTGCCTTTTAGTAAGTGGCGATGTCCCTGTGAATTGTCTTTTTGGCGAATTTCGCTAGCGACGGCCACTTTGCCCTTTGGTAAAACTGTCCCAAAGCTGGCTATATACAGTCAAGTTTTCATGATATCATCTAAGGCCCCTGTAGGCCAATCTGGTGACACGTGAACAACTAATGTTTTGCTACAGCTTTTGTCTAAATTTTCTTATGGACAGGACCCTTTTCTTCTGTCTGTACCAGTAAGAATTTCATTGACTTGTCCCACTATTGTATAGTGCTACAAAGCATGGCTGGTATGCTACCAACCAACAACAGTAATTCCAGACATACCGACCTGCCTCATTGCCGTTTCCCCAATTTTGTCTGAATGCTTCCTGATGCTCTCCAAAAAGTCCTTCAGACCTGACATGGAAATCTCCTTTATTTCCTCCCGAAGCTTTGGAAGATTTTCGCCCATTAGTTGGCAAAAACGGTATTGAGACACTTTAGGAAGATAAATGTGTTCTAACTGTTCCATTGTTTTCAGGGCAGAATAATACCTGTTGGGGGAAAAAAACATAGAAAAACAAAGAAAAACATATTCATTTAATACTATTAAATTTAGGAGGTTTTGATAATTGAATTTTATTTACTAAATCATGTGTTGTAAATGGTTTGGTCTGATCTTTGATGACACTACAGCTTCAGAATTCACTTTGAGCAGAATATTACTGAAATTTGTTCACTGTCTCATCTCGTTATTTTTTATGGGAGAACAAAGAAATTGAGCAATGTGAGAATAAATCTTTGGTCCTTGAATTGCCATTGAAATAATTGGAGCTTGGTTACATTTTAATATTTTGAATTCCACACCTCCCTGGCATTTATAACTCTTCTGACTCTTCACAAATAGAAAAAAAATATATATATATATATATATACTGTATATATATATACATACAATATAGTAATAATTATTGCACCCATTAAGCACCATACATTATCCTTGTGAGCAACAATATTGCAGCTCTTTGCACTTTATGTTTAGTACAACGTTGTTAAGGAGGATAAAGTGTGAAAAATCGGCACAATTCACCATGTTTTTACCGACAACACGGCATTCCATAATTGTGAGCACTAATATTAGAATAAAATGTTGCTGTTGCACAGGGACAACCAAGTATACCATCGAGAGCCTTTGAATTACGGCCAGATGCTGTGAGTTGAAACAGCTGGAGAGAAAAAGGTTGGACATCCCTGACAAGACTACAGGTATAAGATCTATTATCCACAACCCCATTATTCAGAAAGCTCAGAATTACGGATAGGCCGTCTCTCATAGACTCCATTTTTAACAAATAAACCACATTTTTAAAAATGATTTCCTTTTTCTCTGTAATAATAAAACAGTACCTTGTACTTGATCCAAACTAAGATATAATTAATCCTTATTGGAAGCAAAACCAGCCTATTGCATGCATTTATTGTTTACATAATTCTCTAGTAGACTTAAGGTATGAAGATCCGAATTACAGAAAGGTCAGGTATGCAGAAAACCCCAGGTCCCAAGTATTCTGGATAACAGGTCCCATACCAGTACCAAAAATAACATATGACCGTTGCACAGCATAACAAGTAATGTGTTCTTTACCAGTATGGAGCTCTCAGGTTTTGGGGAAAAGGGGAAACACCTATCTGCCACCCCAGGGATTTACAGTTTAGTCTTAAATAATCTCTTGGACCTTTTTTTCAAACAGTCATACTGAATAGAAATGTTTAAGCTTGAAACAGCTTTGACCAATTTCTCACTATTTCTTGCCATGTTTATAACCTCTTTCACCAATATATCATTAAAAATGACTTGACCATCTAAGACCTGGTGAGGGCACGAATAGGAGGGTGAAGAACCTCCACTGCGAAACATGTTGCTATTCTACTGTTCGCAAATCATTTCGTGAATCCTTTTGAAATAATAAGATATTCTGCTACTGTGACTACATTTCCATCAATAAAAAGCTTTATAAATAGGCATTTCCACAATATATCGCTCTTGTTACTTTTTATTACTCATATTTCTACTCGTGCCTTCTCCTATTCATATTCCAGTCTCTTATTCAAATCAATGCATGGTTGATAGGGTCATTTATAACCTTGCAACCAGATTGCTGAAATTGCAAACAGGAGAACTGCTGAATAAAAGGCTAAATAACTCAAAAACCACAAATTATAAAAAATTAGCTAATTGCAAATTGTATTAGAATATAACTCCCTACGTCATACTGAAAGTTAATTTAAAGGTGAACAACCCGTTTAAAGCATTGTACCTATCAAGTCTATATAAATACATAACAAAACTCCGTACTGCCATTTACATGTAGAATACAGAAAAAATCAGTCAATTTTTTGTTTTTGGACACAGTAATCAAAGTAGATACCCTTGGCCACAATGATGCAATTCAGGAAGCCAAATGAACTCTGAATTAATAAGCCACTGAATAGTACATTTGTCCCCACCAGAAATTGCAACCAGATTTAATCCTGTGCATTACATTAATTGTGCTTGTTGTTTTTAGAAACACTATCCTTTGAAGTATACTTTATTTTTATGTTGCCCTGTTATCTGATCTGTTTTCTTTTTTCTCCCGTTATTGATTTGTTTGACTTTTTTTCAGCGTCAAGGGAAGGCAGGATTTACTGATCCCAAGCAGCTTACAAAAACACAAAGTGTACAGCAGAGTTAGGCGTTTTTGTCATACAGTAATAGCGAGTAACCTGCACTCCTCCATCTGCTGAACCACAACAATCAGCCATACTTTCCCATGTTCTGTATATTTCTCAATTTAGAATAAGGGTGGTCCCATTATTTACAACTATTGTGAACTATAAATGCCAGCCAGGCTGGTTGAGGATTCTCAGATACTTAGAAGTCACATCTGCTCTACAGCTGACTTCTGCTATGTTGTTTCAATAGCAGGAACCAGCAGTGCAGCGAACATCCAGGGACACTGCTTTCAATAGCAATAACAAATAACTTGAAAACCACTGAAACATTCGTAGTGAATGTATATTCTAACGTTTTATAGGCAAGTATTTGTACCTCGTATTCTATGATACTATGATATTCTAGCATATATGGGAAGGTACTTACAGAATAATATTTGAATATATTCTATCCTCTACCTATCTGTCTATCAATCTATTGATAGATCTATCTACATTAGTGATGGGCGGAAAATTTGCGTAACGCATTAACGTCAATGGACGGCAAAATAATTTTGATGTGAGCGACAATTTTTATACACGCGACTATTTGGCCCAAATGCATTAAAGACAATGGGAGTCTGAATAATTTTGATGCGCGACAACTTTTATGCCCGTGACAATTTTGGCGCACAACAGTTTTTTTTTTGATGCAGCGGATTTTTCGCTGGCGAATTGTAGTCGCAGTTTTGTAAATTTATTTGCTAGCGGCGAAACATGGAAATTCGCAAATTTATTCGCCCATCACTAATCTACATATTTATGTCTGTCTATATCTATCTCTGTCCATCTATGTGACTACATACAGGGCAGGGGCACAAAATGCAAAAGACAGATGCAAGCCATCATTTTTTGTTTGCGCTTTGCACCCTGCCCTGCATGTAAGAATTGCTGCAGATTTTGCTCCCCTTGGTGCTCCTGCAGCCAGGGTCTCAGTAAATGACCCCTTATGTTCTAATACCATTTCTTAGGGTCAGGGCACACAGGCAGATTCGGGGAGATTAGTCGCCTTTGACTAATCTCCCCGAACTGCCTCCCCTGCATTCCCTCCGGCTAAAATGTAAATCGACGGCGGGATGGCACTTGGAGCAATTAGTTTTTCCAAGTTGCCCGAAGTTTCTTCGTCAGGCAACTTCGGGCGACTTCGGAAGACAAATCGATCCGAGTGCCATCCCACCGGCGATTTACATTTTAGCCGGCGGAAGGCATTTCGGGGAGATAAGTCGCCCCGAAGAAGAGGAGATTTTTTGCTGGGCGACTAATCTCCCCGAATCTGCCCTGACCCATAACATCTATATTCACACATTGATCAGTTCATCTCATAAATGTACCATGTCTACTACACAAAAACATACATTAAAACAATTACAGTGTAAATGAAAGCATAGAGGAGGCCATAGGAATTCTGCATGTGGTTAAATCAGTGACTGAAAGATTTTGCGCATAAAACACTAATCCGTTAATTTTGTGTCTGGCTTTTTGTCACCAAAAACTCGAAAAAAGTCCCAACTTTTCCGAGAGTTATTATGCGACAAAACTACGAAGATTTCAAATCCGAAAATACTGCGGCTAAAACCTGGCGAAAATCATGTAGAAGTCAATGGCAGATGTCTCTTTTACAACTGGAAGATCTTTCTTTGCTTCGTGGTTTGTTTGTTTTTTTACACTGGTTTTTGTGCGACAATAGTCGTAGTTATTGTGCGACATTTTCCGCAACTTTTTCCTGTTCGTGCTTTTTCAGTTTGGATCTTTTGATAAATGACTCGTAGGAATGAGTTTATTCGTGGGTTCAAAAAGCTCTACCACTAAAATTCGACCTTCAATTAATGTATTAAGTGATCGAGTTTTAGGGAACTTTCTTTTGTTTATTAATGACTTCAGAAATCAAGATATATTCTTGAGAGTTTATTGGAATGAATAAATAGATAGAAGTAAAGGCAGTGACCATATTGGTAGAGGAAATATTTTTCCCATTTGAGAATAGTTGGGATAGGGGGGACTGAGAATACTTCTTTGCCTTCCACTACATCAACTAGAAACAAAGGGACTAGTCATGAGCAAAACTGCCCTGTGACGAAAAATTTGCAAACCCACAGAAAAATTTCACAGATTGTGTGTTTTTTTCTCTCCCCAAATGCTTTGGAGTCATGTTTTTCTTGCACCAAATGCATTGGCATTAAGGGGTGTTTTATTTTTCTCACTAAAACTACATTTCCACAAAACAAAAAACATGGCAAAATTCTAGCACAGATTTAAATTTCACCATGAATCAGCATCAGGTGAAAAAATTCTCTCTAATTCATTTATCAAGCAATGAAACCAAAGCGAAGGTCCACAAGTTTTTATTAAATTTTATGGGATTTTATCAACGTGTGCACCCTCACTTTTACCCTTTGATAAGTATGCTCCCAAAAATCTTATCGTAATGAATATAGAGTGAGGGGGATTTTTACTCTAGCGGACTGTTTTGAGCTCTAATTTTAAGTCTTTCCTTGAATATAAAGTATAGAAGAGAAAAGATGGATTTGATTGTTAAATGTTTTTTTACAGATAGGGGCCGATTCACTAAGGGTCGAATATCGAGGGTTAATTAACCCTCGATATTCGACTAGGAATTAAAATCCTTCGACTTCGAATATCGAAGTCGAAGGATTTAGCGCAGATAGTTCGATCGAACGATCGAAGGATAATTTCCTCAATCGAACGATAAAATCCTTCAAATCGAACGATTCGAAGGATTTTAATCCAACGATCGAAGGAATATCCTTTGATCTAAAAAGGTTAGCCAAGCCTATGGGGACCTTTCCCATAGGCTAACATTGACTTCGGTAGCTTTTAGATGGCGAAGTAGTTGGTCGAAGTTTTTTTTTAAAGAGACAGTACTTCGACTATCGAATAGTCGAATAGTCGAACGATTTTTAGTTCGAATCCTTCGATTCGAAGTCGTAGTCGAAGGTCGAAGTAGCCCATTCGATGGTCGAAGTAGCCCAAAAAAAACTTCGAAATTCAAAGTTTTTTTACTTCGAATCCTTCACTCGAAGTTAGTGAATCGGCCCCATACTGTGTTGACAGTCAGAAAAATCAAGACAGACAGATTGACAAAGTGATAAGCTTTAATTCTTCTTCCAGTTGTATCTTATGATACCAAGTTTTTTCAGCAAATACACACATCTACTTTATTCGAATTAACTTTTTATCAACTTTTTCATGGTGGCTGATCTTTCTAAACCAATTTAAGTTTATTGGACATTGTAAAATATTCGTCTGCGTGTGCAAATCACTGAAATGTATATTAGAGGAGTTAAATATTCTTTCTGTCTGGAACTGTTTTTTCAGTTTAATAAGTTCAAACCGACATACGGTTAGAATAAATAATGCGGTCGCTGGATGTGTAAATGTCTGGGATAGAAAAAGCCTTGAATTACAATTCCTTGGATGTGTTTTTGGATTCTTTCATCCATCTCTTAAAAGAGCAGCTCCGCACGGTATGGCCTCTCAGGAGACAACTCTATAACGGTATTAAAATCATACAAACACTTTTATTCAAATTCTACAAATCAGCTTATCAGAGCACTGTTGGTTCATCTGGAAGGTTTTTGAATGCTGTTGCTGAAATCGGAATTAGCATAATCCAACTTAAACCCATTCTTGAGCCCCTTGCTAATTATACATATCCCCAGCTCAAGACCTTGCCCTTTCAACATCTGCTCCAAAAGGAAGCTTTCAGTCTTTTTAATTTGTAGGTTATTTGCAGGTCAGGAACTATGCTACCCGCCTTGAATTTGATATTTAAGAATGTGTTAAATAGGGCTGTGCTTGGATTTTAATGTAGAAAGCCACATCTGTTCTTCAAACGTTTTGAACTAAAAAGTGCAAAGGATCTGTCCTCTATATTTATTTGTGAAGTATGAAGAATTATATACATTTGCTGAAATTCAGCAGATCCTTTATATGTTCTAAATGCGTATTGTTAGAAACTCATACTAATATACACAATAGCACAGCCGTGCAAAAGAGTTACTGTATTTAATACAAGAAAAGTTATTGAAAAAGAATGGCAACAGATACTGACAAAACAACAAACGCACAACCACTGAGCCCTGAGATAAGATCTCTGGCAAGAATGAATATTCATTATACAGATTTTATAGATGGAAATAGTGAGGTCGAGAGCCTGGGTAGTTCCAACAGAAAGTGGTGACAAATATGGCCCCAGATACATATATATTTATCAAACTCTGAGTTTATCTCAACATTTTCTGCTACAAACTCCGATCAAAACTGGTCGTGTTTTTTACGCTTATTTATTATTACATATTCCCGAAAATTTGCTTTGCTTTGAAGTTTTTTCTGATTTTTCATAGGATTTTCAAGATTTATTCTGTTTTCCCCCCGAAAACTCCTTAAACTTCTGGGTATTGCACGAAACCCAGCGCACATCAAAAAATCACTGGGACTTCTCCCATTGACTTATATGCAACCTCAATAGGTATGGGATGCCGGATTTTCTGATTCTGACTTTTCCATCCGGGTTTACTAAATTCCAAAAAATTTGTGATTTTTTAAAAGTCAGATTTTATTTTAAAAAAATCACTAATTCTTTGTGATTTTTGCATTCAGAGTTTAGTAAATAACCCCCCAAGTGTTATTTTTTGGTGACAGGCACAATAAAGTTACTATAGATGTAAAAGTGTTGCTCTTATTTGTCAGTGATGGTAAAAACTCTGCTTTATGCCACAGAATGTTTGTCAACAAAAATGAAAAACAGCTGGATATAATGTATAAAAATGTTTAAGACTATACATAAATTGAGATCACAATGTAAGAAGTAAAGATAGAATAAAAGTAAGATTTACAGCAACCAGTAAGACAAATTGTGATACATAGATAACCATATGTAAAAATAAGACCTTCTGTAAAGCTAATACGAATGTTTAAAATGCAAGAGAAGGACAGAAGAGAAAAAAGAGAAAATGAGATAAAATGACACAAGGAAAAAAGATAAAAAGGACAATAGAATATGGGCACAGAAGAAGGAAAAGCACAATGGAAATGGAGGAAGGTTGACAAATTCGGAAGTATTTAGGGAGCATAGAAAAAGCTGAAGATGAAAAGAAAGAATGGAACGAGAACAAAAGTGAAAAATTACAAATTGCACAAACTCAGAATGAAGGAAAAACAGGATGAAAACTCAAGGAAGGAATATTCTGGAGTGGCACACAGAGTAAAAAAAAAACACAACTAAAAACCGAGGAAGGTGAATAGAGGGAAACAGTAAGGGGCCGATTCACTAAATTCGAGTGAAGGATTCAAAGTAAAAAAACTTCGAATTTCGAAGTATTTTTTGGGCTACTTCGACCATCGAATGGGCTACTTTGACCTTCGACTACGACTACGACTTCGAATCGAAGGATTCGAATTAAAAATCGTTCGACTATTCGACCATTCGATAGTCGAAGTACTGTCTCTTTAAAAAAAACTTCGACCCCCTAGTTCGGCAGATAAAAGCTACCGAAGTCAATGTTAGCCTATGGGGAAGGTCCCCATAGGCTTGCCTAAGTTTTTTTGATCGAAGGATATTCCTACGATCGTTGGATTTAAATCCTTCGAATCGTTTGATTCGAAGGATTTAATCGTTCGATGGAAGGAATAATCCTTCGATCGTACGATCGCAGAATTTGAGCTAAATCCTTCGACTTCGATATTCGAAGTCGATGGATTTCAATTCCTAGTCGAATATCGAGGGTTAATTAACCCTCGATATTCGACCCATAGTGAATCAGCCCCTAAGTAAAAGTTAAGAGAAAGAAAACTCAGAAAGAAAAGCAAGAACAGAAAAATAGTCAATGGACAGGGGCAATAGAGGGGAGAAGGGAAGTAAGACAAGAAAGAATTCCTTGTAAGTGGAAATTTATATCTGCTTTCTCTAATATCTCTATGTATAGGTCAGTAGAATATGAAGCAGTTTAGGGATATCTGATTTCCAGTACAGGATGAGACCGCAGCATACACTTGAAGGCCAACAGCACTCCATAGACAGATGTCATTCAGGGATCTTGGGCAAAATATATTTTATTAAGTTTTGCAAAATTCCCACCTTTTTGGGAAATGAATAAATTCCTAGAAAAAGTAGAACTGGCCCAGACAATTATGCACCATTTTGGACTCTCCATTTCTCCTTCCTCCATTCTCATTTTGCCACAGAACTGCACTTTAGGTAGTTTTGACCAAGCCAACTTGCCTCACACCATCTTCACCTTGCAGTTCACCTTTATCTACAGTTTACCTTGGAATAAGTTCATACTTGCAAAGTGTAAGATACAGACACATGCTCTACTCCTGCTTTCTGGTTTTGCTTTACCTTCTAAATGCCACTTCTGTGACTGGAGGAATTGAATAAAGTCGTCCCTTGAAATGCAAAAATCTTGAAATATATAGATTTATACATTTTACTGCAAGTCTTTAACAAAGAGGCAGATAAAGTGTCAGATAGCTGCAGGGCTGCGAGTATGAAATCCCTGGGATAAGCTATCACGACAAAAAACCACAATAACGTCTATTCTACTTGCATCTCCTTTGTTGTACTCAACTGCAAAAATGAAACATATCAAATATTTGATATTTAACCTCACTCGATTGAAGGTTACAAGGAATGCAACCAGACTGTTCAGCTATACCCACACAGAGAATTTTGGGTAAGAGTCTAGGAGCCAACTTGGTGTCCACATGGATTAGGTATCTGCACAGTGATAAAAATCTACATCACCCGTGTTCCTTATATTAACATTTTTAACACAGCAGCCATCTGATCTACAAGAACCACGTTCCCCCCTAGTCTCATTAAGAAAGCAGATCATATCATGAAACCGACTTTTATGTTTATGTACTTCTGTGGAAATCCAAGAGGTAATGTGAATCCCTTAAAGAAGAATTTTGAGCTGAAAAGCAAGCAGCTCTTAAATGAAAGAGTATTTTTAAGCATTTGTAGAAAATATTTTCATATCTTAACAACTTCAGGTTTTTCAAATTGCATTTGTCATCGTGAGAAACGTCGTCTTCGGGTTCAATAGGAAATATATTTCAAAGTTTGTTTTCAAAACCTCTTTAAGGGGCAGATTTATCAAGGGTCGAATTTCTAAGTGGAAAATACTTCGAAATTCGACCATCGAATAGAATCCTCTGACATTCGAATTCAAAGTGGGAGGATTTTATTCATCGTACGATCGTATTCCGATCATAGTACTATCGTACTCCGATCGTACTTCGAATTACATGATTCGAGCGATCTTATCATACGATTGTACGATTTTCCTTTGAATACAAAAAACTTAGAAAATTGCTCTGGAAGGTCCCCATAGGCTAACCTAGCACTTTGTCAGGTTTAAGTTGGCGAAGTATTGAAGTCAAAGTTTTTTTAAAGAGACAGTACTTCTATTATCGAATGGTCGAATGATTTTTACTTCGAATCAAAGTAAATTCGAAGTTGTAGTATCCTATTCGATGGTCGAAGTATTCAAAAAATTACTTTGAATTTAGAATTTTTTTACTTGGAAAATTCTCTCTAATTCACTTCGACCCTTGATAAATCTGCCCCTGCGTATCCTGCTTCTCTCTGTTATCTGCCATCTTGCATTTCAATGGAAACACCAGGGGGCAAATTTACTTATGGTCGAATATCGAGGATTAATTAACCCTCGATATTCGACTGTCGAAGTTAAATAAACTTTGAATATTGATTTACCGCAAACAGTTCGATCGAACGAAAAATCGTTCGATCGAACGAACGATTAAATCCTTCGAACCAATTTTCTTCGTCCTAAAAAACATTAAAAAGCCTATGGGGACTTCGGTAAGTTTTAGGTGGCGAACTAGGGGGTCAAAGTTTTTTTTTAAAGAGACAGTACTTTGACAAATGGTCGAATAGTCGAACGATTTTTAGTTCAAATTGCTCGATTCGAAGTTAAAGTCGTAGTCGAAGGTTGAAGTAGCCCATTCGATGGTCGAAGTAGCCAAAAAAAACCATTCGAAATTCGAAGTTTTTTTTATTCTATTCCTTCACTTGAGCTAAGTAAATGGGCCCCAGGTATAAGGGTACAATATCTGCTCCCAATATGAGGGCACATAAGATCACTTCATGGCCCAAAGTAGAACCACAGAAATCTTTATTCAATGAGACGCAACACAAAATCTGCACTTTTACAGCCCCTTTCTGGATACAAAGGGGCTTCTACAGGTATGGGACATGTTATCCAGAATATTCGGGACCTGGGTTTTTTTTCCAGATAACGGATCTTTCCATAATTTGGTTCTTCGTACCTTAAGGGGGTTATTTATCAAAGGTAGAATTTGAGGGAATTTTTTTTTTTACTCTAATAAATTCGAATGAACTCACAACTTGAATGGGACGTTATTTATGAAAAAAAACTCGTACTTTGAATATTCAATCAATGAGTCCCGATCTGAAAATTCAAATTGAGGTTTCCTCCAAAAAAAAAACTTGAATGCCAGGAAGGCAATTAACATATTCAAATGTATCTTTCCTTAATTTGTATTACCGTGCCTTAAATCTACTAGAAAATCAAATAAACCCAATAGGCTGGTTTTGCCTGCAATATAGATTTATTATATCTTAGTTGGGATCAAGTACAAGGTACTTGGAAATACATTCAAAAATTGGTATTATTTTGATAAAAAAAAGTCTATCGGAGATGGCCTTACCGTAATTCAGAGCTTAGATAACCGGTTTCTGCATAACGGATCCCATACCTGTACTGGCATCAATGCATTGCAGGTAGGCAGACCATTGAGATTTGCCAATCCATGTGGGTGGCCAAAGTGTATAATATCAGAAAACCAGCTGTCAGAATTACTCTTTAAACTACCGGACGTGAGCCTGTTTTAATATCTGAAAAAACACAGATCTCTGCAGAAATGTCTACTAGGAACTGGCAGAAAACAAAGTCAAAGTTTAGAACCCCCGAAACCTTTGTGAAAGATTCGGCCGAATACCGAACCGAATTCAAACCCTAATTTGCATATGCAAATTAGGGGTGGGAAGAGGAAAACATTTTTTACTTCCTTGTTTTCTGCGAAAAAGTCACGCAATTCCCCTCCCTGCCCCTAATTACGCCCCTAATTTGCATATGCAAATTAGGATTCAGATTCCGTTTGGCCGGGCAGAAGGATTCGGCCGAATCCGAATCCTGCTGAAATAGGGTGAATCACAAACCGAATCCTGGAATCGGTGCATCCCTAAAACAGAGTCCAAGAACTGGTGCAGGGTGAAGGCAGGCAGCAAACAATCAAGTAAAAGGCCAAGGTCAAGGGCATCAGAATATGGGGACCAAGCAGGACAGGAACATACTTACAGGATTCAGGACTTTAGGCTACAGAATTCAGGAACAGGAATAAAGGACAAGAACTTTGTCACAGCAGAAAATGTATTGATCCAGCACCCTGGTATTGGAGAGGCAGGCTTAAATAGCTCATTCATTTAGCTATTGCCTGCAGTTTGATCACATATGGTGTCAGCCAGGGAATACAGAGGTACAGAAAAATAGGTCATTAATGTAAACCATCAGACCTAAGCCACACTGCCTCCTGTAGCTCAACCTGGAGGAGCAGTGGCCAGTATACCTTAGGTTCTAAACCAGGGAGTTCCTAACACCAGGGGGCATGTTTATCAAAAGTCGAGTGATAGAGTTGTTTTTACCTCGAATGACCTCGAAACTCGAATGGTATCTTATAAAAGAAAAAAACTCTAAAATGTGAACGAATGTTACCGACCTGAAAACTCGAATCAAGTTCGAACAGAAATCAAATAGTATTTTTTCTCCGAAAAATACTCGAATGTCAGGAAGGCTATTATCATCTTCAAATGGGTCAACAGATCTCTGCCATTGACTCCTACATGAACGCGGCAGATTTTAGGTGGCGTACTATTGAATTCAAGTTGTTCGCAGGGTTGAATTCGAGTTTGGATTTTTCCAAACTTGAATTTGTGAGTTGTGACCAAAAATCTGGCTCAAAAATTCGAATTTACCATTCAAACCTTAATAAATGTGCCCCAGGTGTGCTTTTCAGTAAAATGGCAACATTGGTGAAAGCTAAATTAAAATTGATGAATTAAATGTAAATTAAAAATTCTTTCACACTGTATGGAGAAATGTATTTCCTGGCAGTCATGAGACAGTCTCTATATGCTTTCCAAAATCTTGAGGTCCCCTTAGCCCCAAACATAGTGACATGAACACTCCTCTAAGTCCAATAACAGCTAAGGTACAAATATGTATTCCCTTTCCAATTTCAACCTAGTTGCCTTCAGACTGGAACACCCACTACCTTGTATTAATCCTCCCTTAAAGGTATTGTTCACCTTTCAATTAATTTTTAGTATGTTGTAAAGAGTGATATCCTGATGCCATTTGCAATTGGTTTTAATTTTTTATTTGTGGTTTTTGCGTTATTTTGCTTTTTTATTCAGCAGCTCTCCAGTAATCAGGGTCGGACTGGCCCACCGGAACACCGGGAAAAATCCCGGTGGGCCCCAGTCCTTGTGGGCCCCTGCAACTTTGCTAATGCTCTGATCATGCGCTCCAGTTTTGCGCAAAAAAAAATTTGTTTCCCACAGCTATACTGTCCCCCCTCCCCCTGTACCTAGTGGGCCCTTCGCCACTCCATCTAGTACCCATTTGCTGCTCCAGCAACTCTACTGTCCCTGCTGCGCTCCAGTTGGGCTAATTTTTACTGATGTGCGCCCTGATTATGTAATTCGCTGGCGCCGTTCACGTGGGTGGGGGAATCAGAGAGCATCGCATCAGGGAGGGAGCGGATGTGAATGAAGAATACTGGTGCGGTTCCTGGTCTGTACTGATCGCTCCGCTGGGGAGGTCTGACTGCCTGTGCTGCTGGCACTATTCCCTCTCAGCTGCAGCTGCCTATTGCTACCTCCTTGGCTACTTCTCAGCTGGTGAGCAAACAATCTGATGGGGGGAGGTGAGTCAATAAAGTGGGGGGAATATGGAATGTGTCTGTCTGGGCCCTGGGTGTGGAGGAAACAAGCTGCCAGTGAATGTCTTAATCCCATAATCCACACATACTGTATAACCCTGACTGCCCTCCACCCTGAGGAATCATCATTTGTTTGCCTCTTTAAATTTGCTGCCCCGTTTTTTTTTTTTATATTATTGCCCATTTTCATGCTTCTTTCCAGTTGCTACATTTCTCCATCTCTCTACTACTGGTTGAGCTATAAATTATTTTACTGGAACTGGGTGGGAGTATGCTAATAATGAATTAATTAAGTGTAATTATCTTCAGTCCATGCCCCAGTGATCTTACAATATATAGTCCCTATCACATTCCCATCAGTCCCTATCCCAGTGAGCTTACAATCTAAGTACCTATCACATTACCATTAGTCCTGCCCCAGTGAGCTTACAATCTAAGTTCCCTATCACATTCCCATTAGTCCTGTCCCAGTGAGTTTACAATCTAAGGTCCCTATCACATTATTTTCCCTTGTGGGCTTTCATGAGTAATGGGCCCTTCAGGTTCTCTGGTGGGCCCCAGGTGTCCCAGTTCGACACTGCTCCAGTTTCAAATTACCAAATTACCCTAGCAACCAAGAATTGATTTGAATAAGGGACTGTAATATGAACAGGAGAGGCCTGAATAGAAAGATGAAGCCTTACAGAGCATTTGTTTTTTAGATGGGGTAAGTGACAGTCTACTAGAAAACCATAGGTCCATTCTCCATTTTTCATTGGCCCATCGGGAGAAATGTTAGTTGCAGCATAGAAAATAATTTACTATTGTTCGATTTGTCCGAACCATTTCTCCTACCTGGGACACACATTACTGAACAAGTATTTTTGATTTCTCCACTGAACAGAATGGCATTCAACAGTCAAAATTTGAAGAGCTGACAACTTTGTCCACAAATTCATTCAAACTTTTTTTTATATACTAAATTCGTGGGAATCATTCAGTTTTCCCCAGTTCCATACTTGAAAGTAAGCAACATGTTTAATATACACATATAATGTATGAAAACTAGAAATACTGAACTTATCTTTATTATCTGAGATCAATGTATTTTTTGTTTCATTAAACTAATTGCTTATAAGGTAACACCCAGGTGAAATCCAGCAAATATTTAATTCTAGGAAGGGTACAGACAAGGTCACCTGTTGTTTTTAATGTAAATGTATTTATAATGTGCTATGAGAAATTACGCAGCTATTAATGAGGTACAGTAGGACGGGATCATTATTTCTCTGTTCCGACTGTGCTCCCCTAAGCTCTAATTTATTGCCTGTCTTTAAAATTGTTTTAGATGATTTAAAAAAAAATATATTCTATTGCCGAGGCACTTTTTATTGCAATTCATGCTGTTTAACAAAAAAATTGTATTTTGAACCCTTCGGTACACATTTGAAGAATTGGTCTATTTATATGCAACATCTGTTCAATGCCAGCATATGAATGATGATGATAAATATGTAACTTATTCAGGGATCTACTTGCTAAGGGGCTGCCATTTAAGGCGATACCATCTGCTGAGTGGGAGGAAAAGGAATTTACGGGAGGCAAGCAACATTAGTAATAAGGCGATATCTTGGGACATAGATGATTCGGGTAGATTATAAGGAGCAGCAGTGGCGTAACTATAGAGCAGGGGTCCCCAGCCTTTTTCCACCCGTGAGCAATATTTAGATGTAAAAGAGTTGGGGAGCAACACAAGCATGAAAAATGTTCCTGGTTAGTGCCAAGTAAGGGTTGTGATTGACTATTGGTAGCCCCTATATGGACTGGCAGCCTACAGGAGCCTCTGTTTGGTAGGACACCTAGTTTTTATGCAACCAAAACTTGCCTCCAAAAATGGAATTCAAAAATAAGCACCTGCTCAAAGGCCACTGAGAGCAACATCCAAGGGGTTGGGAAGCAATATGTTACTCATTAGCTACTGGTTGGGGATCACTGCTATAGAGCAAGTGACCCTGCGGTCGTGGAGGGGGCCTGGGGAACATGAGGGCCTGGTTTTTGGGGTCTGCTTCCCCATAGCAGTAAACAAAACTCTCCCCACCTCAGCCGCTTTCCTACTTGTCAGTGGGGAGGGAGGACACAGCAAGCAGAAAACACTAGTGGGATGCATGACCTGGGCAGGTTGGAGGCAGGGAGTGGGCCTCTATGCCCCTCCAAAGATTTTTTTGCAGTGGGCTACAGCTTACACTAGTTACACCGCTGAGGAGCAGCAATATCTTAGGTGTATGGATGCAACCGAATCCAGGATTTGGTTTGGGATTCGGTCAGGATTCGGCCTTTTTCAGAAGGATTTGGAGGGAAATCGCATGACTTTTTGTCACAAAACAAGGAAGTAAACAATGTTTTCCCCTTTCCCACCCCTAATTTGAATTAGGATTCGGATTCGGTTCGGTATTCGGCAGAATCTTTCACAAAAGATTCGTTGGTTCGGCCGAATCCAAAAAAGTGGATTTGGTGCATCCCTACTTAGGTGTTATTTACACTGTGCATATTTTTCACACTTTTGCATCCAGCTCTGCACTTTCAAGAATAGTTGCAGGCAAATGAAGTGCAAAGACCTACATCTGCCTCATGAATACAGTGCGGCCTAAATTGGCAATGCTGTCTTCACATGGTGAAGCAAGGGAAATCACACAGGCATATTATAAATCCAATCCAGTCCTATCCCTTTCAAGTACTAAGGACAGGACTGTTTTATACCCATCAGCACTGTACCTAGCTCTGGATATTTATTCCATGACAGCAATGTCCCTGCCGCAAGTCCAATGTGAATAAGTGCTAATGGGTGCAGGGCTTGTAGCAGGGGCATTGTTAATTAAGGCATCCTATCTTTAACTGTATTTTAATGTATTAAAAAAATACAAATCTCACCTCTTTCCGCTGATTTGTTCTTTTAGTTTGCTGTACATTTCCAGCACTGGGCAAAAGGATAAAAAGAAGTAGAAAATGAACATTATGACAAATATACAATGGCTCTGACATTGTTAACCTTTTTTTTTTTTGCAAAAACATCTGTAATCTTAAAGTTGGGACCAAAAATGGTTAATCAAATATAAAGTTTGTCCAAGTCAAGTAATGAGACCAGTCCCATTTGCCTCAAGTATTCTAACTGCTCTAGACTAGTAAAAGCTAACTGATGATTGACTGCTGTGCCAATACCATAATTCACAAATTTCATTTAAATGTAGTTAAAAAAATATATATATACATATCCTGAATACATGAGTGCACACCAGGAGCCTTTAAACAAAAACTTTTTTTAAAAGAAGAAGTTTTTATAAGAACATTTTATAAAAACAGGCCAAGGTTTCGGTCTCCCTCTAAGACCTTTATCAAGACCGGGTCTTTTAAAAAAGTTTTCGTTTAAAGGCTCCTGGTGTGCACTCAAATATTCAGGATATGCATATACCGGTAAAACAATTTTGTGAGTAGCACCCGGGTCAGTTGTTTCTAGTAATGGTGTGCAGAAATCCAACATTTTTATATATATATATATATATATATATATATATATATATATATATATATATATATATATATATATATATATATATATCACATACATATAATTAATTGCTGGGGGTTACTAGACCTAGTGCAAACATAACCCCAGTACTTTTTATTGAAAGTAAAGGTATTGGAGCTGTAATCCAGAATGCACGAGACCTGGGGCTTTCCGGATAACGGACCCAGCTCTGTTGAAAGCCGACTGACTATTATCATTTAAATGGACCTCAAGACTCAAGACTGAAGACATCAGCATTGAGACATCACAGATTGCTAATTATTTTTTCTACCTGAGGTCTGAGAGTTTAAATTTCAACCCAATGCAGCTCTAATAAAAGGCATCATTCAGTCCGAGCATTTCTTTGCTCTACTTGTGATTGCTATTCAATCAAGTGAGGCAAACCGGCTCAGCGGTGCGAAACAACATCCCCTTTTTTTGTTTTGCTTTGTTTTTTTTTGCCTTGCTCTTGAAAGGTCAAGCTACTGGCTTTTAAAGGGCCACTATACTGGCATTTTGTATTGTTTATTTGCCATTTATTCTCACTATGGATTTGTCTAATGGAAATATTAGAAGCCAAATATGTATTTATCTTCCTTTTATTATTCCTCCTCAAGTTCTAGGAAGGTTTTAGTGGGTCAGCTTTCAGTTGTAGACCTGCCTAATCAACTTCTTTAGGCAAGGGAAATGAAGCACACCATTATTTTCGGCACTTGCCTTTAAATCATTTATTGCAGCAGAAAAGTGGCTCAATCTTTCGGGGACAACCCCTTCCTCAGGTGAATAACGTTTTGCTCCTAAGGAAGGGGTTGTCCCCAAAAGCTTGTGGCACTTTTCTGCTGCAATAAATGCTTTAGGGTAGGGACACACTGGGCGATTTGGGGAGATTTAGTCGCCTGGCGACTAATCGCAGCGACTTTTCTCCCCGAATGCCTCCCCTCACTCTGCGCCTGGATAAAATGAAAAGTCGCCGGCGCTAATCACACACGGCGATTCGTTTTCCGAAATCGCCCGAAGTTGCCTCACGAGGAAACTTCGGGCGACTTCGGAAAACAAATCGCCGCGTGTGATTAGCGCAGGCGATTTTTCATTTTATCCAGGCGCAGAGTGAGGGGAGGCATTCGGGGAAGATTGGTCGTGGAAAGTCGCGGCGATTAGTCGCCAGGCGACTAAATCTCCCCAAATCGCCCAGTGTGTCCCTACCCTAAAAGTCAAGAGCCAAAAATAATGGTGTGCTTCATTTCCCTTTCCTAAAGAAGTTGTTACAGTTGGCTTGGAAGCGGCCTGGGATTGGATGCACCCTGCAAAAAGTAAGTGGTGTGCAGAAGAACAAAGTAATTTAGACCTTCCCAATCAGCCATTTTTACTCTGGTTAAACAGATCACATTATATTCCTCTTATAAGATGCCAGAAGGAGGTATGGCCTAGCAGAACATGACGTAACACATTATTACAGGCATGGCCAACAGAGCATGGTCATAAATGTAACTCTCTACAGCAAGGAAAACGCTCTTAGATTTTTAGATAGACTAGATGCCATGATTCTATGTCAGCTCCTGTACTAAGCAATTCAAGCAACATCATTTAGGCCACACCTTAAAGGGATACTGTCATTTTTCAAAATGAATCTGTTATAGTGCTGCTCCAGCAGACTTCTGCACTGAAATCCATTTCTCAAAAGAGCAAACAGATTTTTTTATATTCAATTTTGAAATCTGACATGGGGCTAGACATTTGTCAATTTCCCAGCTGCCCCTGGTCATGTGACTTGTGCCTGCACTTAAGGAGAGAAATGCTTTCTGGCAGGCTGCTGTTTTTCCTTCTCAATGTAACTGAATGTGTCTCAGTGGGACATGGGTTTTACTATTGAGTGTTGTTCTTAGATCTACCAGGCAGCTGTTATCTTGTGTTAGGGAGCTGTTATCTGGTTACCTTCCCATTGTTCTTTTGTTTGGCTGCTGGGGGGGGAGGGAGGGGGTGATATCACTCCAACTTGCAGTACAGCAGTAAAGAGTACAGAGCAGAGCACAAGTCACATGACTTGGGGCAGCTGGGAAATTGACAATATGTCTAGCCCCATGTCAGATTTCAAAATTGAATATAAAAAAATCTGTTTGCTCTTTTGAGAAATGGATCTCAGTGCAGAATTCTGCTGGAGTAGCACTATTAACTGATTCATTTTGGAAAAAACAATTTTTCCCATGACAGTATCCCTTTAAAGGACACCTGTCACCCAACAATTATTTTGCCCACCAGTGGTGTCGGCAACAATAGTTTTTTGAGTTTTTTATTTAATTCCCACTGTGAGTGTTATGCCATCTTCGCCAAGAGGGAACGCCCAGCACAGACAGCCATGTTTAGTGGCATGCATTTGCATACTGAGCGCTTCTCCTGGCACGCTTAGCGAGCTAAAGCTATGCCACTATTGTCAGAGCTACAACATGAAAATATGCACCAGGAGCAGACTAGCGGGGCAACAATTTTTAAGTAACAGGTGCTCTATACACATATACTGCATGCCTGTATGCTACAAAAATGGATACTACACCCACCATGAGTTAGGCTACACCACAACTAATAAATAAAAATAACTTAATGTATGAAGACTATCCCCCACTTATCTTTACTATTCCCTTCCAATTCTGCTACTATCTTTTAATCTTTCCTTGTTTTTTTCTGGTTGAGCTCCTTCACTCTACCCATCTGTTAATTTAAAATGCAAGGGGCCCATTTACTAAAATCAAATTTAGTTTTTTTCAATGAATCTCTAAATTTGTGGTTTTCCTATCTTTTTTTAGAAGCTCTAAAATTTTGAGATTTATTAAGTGTAAAAAATTTTTTTTAGAGGTATTCATATTTTTTAGCACATCATTCATCATTATTTTCCGCTCATACTTTTTTATTCGGATAATTTAATAAATGTCATGACATTCGTAATTTTAAAGAACGTGAGTTTAGTTTTGTTTCAAAAACCACTAAAATCCGACCTCTGATAAATGGGCCTCCATAGTTAATATAGAATATAAAAAATGTAAACATTCACTTATGAATCAAAGTTTTAGCCTCTAGTAAAAGGACTTTTTTTTAGGTTGCAAAAGTACTCTCATGAACACCCCTTAAGGGCTAGTAACAAGAGACTATTTATCAAGCCTTTAGGTGTATTAAAGGAATAAATGAGTAATATTTAAACAAAATCCAAGAGTTGGGCACTGGATAAGAGCTCTTGTGATCCATAATGACCCTCTGGAAGTGGAAAAATAATGGGACCAGAGTGTAGGGTAAGTGTGTGAGTTTCTGCCTATTGAAACATACTGTGTAAACCACTGGCACTGCCCTGTATGCAAAGGTCAACAACAACCTTAATTCATGTAAAAACTATAATATATACTGTAAGAAAGGCTATCCCTGGAGGATATTTTTCCGTTATTTTTTGTATTAGGATTCAGAAAACAGGTAATCGGTTTGTAGATATAAAGGGTCATTTACTAAGACCCAGGCAGAAGTGCAGGAGAACCGCTGTTACTGGGCTGCTGTTTACCCTTCCAGCACCAATACTGTAGTTATGGCCCTCCTAATGCCTGTTCCTTCTAAAGCATGTTTTGTAGGAACCTCCAATTACTAATAATTACAATATCACTTATATTACTGCACATAACTATGGACAATAACAGTTGCATGGAAACATAATGGATTGATACACGGAGTGGAAGAAGAAAAGAAGGGCCATATGAAGCATTATAGAACTGGCATATGGTTGTGAGATACTCAAAAAGGTTACTGTCTGGCATGTTTGTTGCCCTGCAGAGAACAATTTGGAGAAGTTATGTGAGCCGGGCTGTATTGGTGAAGATAGACAGCAAAACTGTGGTTGTGTGAAACACTGCAGTAATATTTATCAGAAAATATGGAAAGGGTCTCTTATAGTATTTTACCTTGGAAGCCAAATGGAAACAACACACAGCAATCCTTGGTGTTTCCATCTATGCACAGCATGTCGGGAGATGTACTGGAACACCAAGGTTGTAATTAGCCATGGGTAACTTTGTGTTGGCCGGACTGAAACCCATAGGACCAGTGGATTTACAATGGGGTGGGAGGATGTGGGTCAACACAAGCACTGCAGGTAGCAGGCAGGTAGGGGACTGATGTTTTTATACTGTTTCCCCCTGGTGACATCACTGCACATATTCCAGCCTCCTTCAAAGACATCACCAGAAATTTTCTGTCCCAGGCATTGATATCTATACCCCATCCAACTCTGACATGGATCTTGTTAGGACACATAAGGCAGTTGCATATGTCGGGCTCGGTTGGGTGCAGATCAGGATATGCGGGCTTTGAATAGGTATGCATCTTTGAATGGAAAATACAAATGGCAGTGTAGAAACCGGCAATTTCGACCAGTGCCACCTCATGTGCAGTCATTGATTTTGGCCAGAAAACTCTCATTTGAGCATTTTCCGACAGAGTTATAACTTTCCTTTCAGTAACTGCACACACAGGGCAGTAATGAGAAGAAATGGTGGTCTAACTGCCTAGTGTGACATTAGCCAAAATGGCAGCTTATAATGGAGCGGCATTTGGTAGCTGTTTCTTCATTATGGACCCCTTGGCCCCTTCTAAAGCTATGTTGCAATATCTTTCACAGATGAGATCTAGATTGAAACAGGCTGCAGTTTGGGCTGGTGCACAAGTGAAGATTGTCTACAGGGAGTCATTTCCATGTCTACAGGGTCAGACTGGGCCCGCGGTATACTGGGTAAAAACCCGGTGGGCCCCATCCCTTATAGGGACCCGCCAACCAGGACCTGCACCCATCCGCTGCCTGCACTGCTGCCCGTGTTGCCTCCTGATCTTCCGCCTCCCGAACCAGACTGAGAAAACGGGTACGTGCAGCAGTGCGGGAAGCCAGGAGGGGGGGTTGCAGCAGCGGGGGGGGCCTAGAGGGGGGTTGTGGCTGGGGGCCCCTGTGTTGGAAGCCCCGGTGGGCCTCAAACCCTCCAGTCCGACACTGAATGTCTATAGCCTTAATTCCTTAATTCAAGTCTCTCATTTTGTGTTTGAAGGCAATGCTATTTATGTGGCTTAAAACATGCAAATACGTTCTGGTTTCAGAGTTTCACTGTATTTATTATAATGTAGTGGCACATGGCTTCAGTCCAATCCCATTTAAATATGTGATGCATAATCTCTGCACAAATCAAAATTATCCGTGTTATCGCTATGTAAAGCCTTTTGGAGTTGCCTTTCAATTTGTCTTCATATGGCTTTTTGATCTTGTTTTGGGAGCCATAATGCCACTAAAAAATAATAATACACAAAGTATATAGGCAAAGTTCAAACTGCATTACTTACCTGGAAGGCACAACTGGAGTTTATCTATGACAGTTGCAATATTTCTTTGCTGGATTCTACATCGGATGCTTTCTTCTGTTTTTGCAATGACCTTAGATGCAAAATACACACAGCGATGTTATAAATAGTATCCCTTTACTGTGTAATGGTTTGGCAAACTCGTTCCGAGGGTATCCATTCAATAAACTGAATTATATTTCATTGAAGATAATTCAACATTATTTTAATTTAAAATATAAAATGTTTAATGTGATAAATCTTAGAATTATTTCTCACCTCCTTCCCAGCATCCTGAAGCCTTCGGTTAGTATCGGTAACTTGGACCTTAAAGAAACAAATGGACCTTGGTCAGACAAACAAGCCCATACTGCCCTGATGTAACTGCTCACCCTTGTAATCAGATCATGATTCATGAGAAAGTTAGGACAAAGAATTGCAAAATTCAAATTAACTCTACAGTTTGAACTTGAACTTTTAATCACAAAGACCCTTTTGTTTCCTCTTATTACTGGTGACAGTTTGTACTAACAGATTTTGTGGCAAACTTCTCAATTTTAGTTGGGATTTTTGAACTTTCATTGTTTCCGCGGGTCTGTCAAACAATTCAAATCACTGACCCAATTGGCCAGTGGTCCCCTTTTGATAACCTCAATGAGCTCTATGTGCCATTCATTGTCTGTAGGAAATGGCTGACGGCATTTTCTTGTAATTAAACATTCAACGACTGGGTGGTTGGTTCACATCAAACATGGAAATCTCCAAGCCACAGCAATATTTTTCATGCCGCAGGTGCAGGAAAAGCGCGACCTCTGATTTTCCCACATACTAAGTGACTCATTAGGTCATCATAATAAGGAAGCACATTCTGGTTTATTAAAAATCTCATTAATTTCCGAACAAAGATGTCCAACGACCTCATTGAAGCTGCATTTTGTCTCTTGTTATCTGAATATCATTTATATAATGCCCTGCGAATCACAAGCTCTGGTGAACTGCGTTTGTCCCTTCAGCTACACATATTTTGTTCCGAGCTGTGTAAAGAGACCTAAAAGGGACTGTTCAGTGTGACCTCTGTCTCAACTAAAACACTTCTCGGGTGGTGGAACCACAGGTTTCCCAAAGTTGAACCATGACCACAAATTACAACTGATATCCGACACGTAACGGGAGTCTTTGAACATTCCATCTCAGTACGGGAGGAGAAATCCAGTGTGGCGGTGGCAACAGAATTGAGAAAGAAAAAGGAGAATGCTCTTGGGCTGCTAAATGGTTAGACGCCTGGAGAGTTAAAAATCTATCTTTAAATGAGTGGTTTGTGTTGATAAAAAACAGAAATAAATAACAGAGACATGAAATTTCAGATACCGAGTCCAGACAAATCTTGCCAATTGCTGTTACGGTATGGAACCTTCATTTCATAATTATAACAGTGATCTGAAACAGTTTCATGCTTGGGGTTTTGAGTTCCTACATTCCCAGATTATTTTGCAGACTAGAAACAAAAGAGTTTTTAGGGGCGTACCCCACCAGACCTGTTAATGGATAGCTAAGGGGTGTGTTTGCTCCTGTCAATTGACATTTTTTTCCTGCAAGTTATTAATGGTTTTATTTATTTAAAATGCTTTGAAGTATGGACCTTGTGCTTTTGTAACGGTTTCATTAGATACAATACTGAGACTCTGAGTCTATTTAGATGCCAAATGATTAAAGGAGGTACAAATATCTTCTGCCCCAAGTGGCAATTCTTGATCCCTTAAAGGACCAGTAACTTCAAAATTTCTTTTTTAAAAAATTTGTTTGCATACAAGGAAAAAAAAACACCAAGACATATTTAACTTTAAGAAGTATTCATTAAGAAAAAACTTACTTAAACTCCACTTGCGCTCCTCTTCAGAAAAGGCGATAGGGCGGCGATCCATCATGCAGTGCTTGATTTCTCCTCCCTGCCTTCTATAGGAGATAGCCAGGGAGGAGAAATAGAGCACTTCACAATGGATCGTCGACCTGTCGCCTTTTCTGTACAGTTTCAGTAAGTTTTCTCTTAATAAAAACTTTGCGATTTTAAAGTTAAATATGTCTTGGTGTTTTTTTCCCCGTTATATACAAACAATTTTTTTTAAAAAAAAAAAATTGATATTACTGGTCCTTTCATATACCATTAGTCTCCTTTCTGTTAAAGGAGTGGTGCACCTTTAAGGGCAGAGACAAACGTGGAGATTCGGGGAGATGTAGTCGCCTGGCGACTAATCGCTTCTTCTTCAGGAATGAAGTGAAATCGGAAAACTTCGAGACTTTTGGCGCATGCGCAGTAGATCCGTACCAGCGAAATGCTCCTACTGCGCATGCGCCAAAACGCCGGTCAAAGCAGGAAGAAGATTGCGTGGAAGAAGATGGTGTCTGTGAACTACATGGACTGGACCTGCGCAGAAGGGTAAGTAACAAGTTAGGGGCATTTGCCCAGCGGAACAGGTAGGCCAGGGGGGAGGAGGGAGGGGAAGCAACACAGGGGAGGGTTTTTGCACCCACTGGGTTTCCTTCTCCTTTAAGCTGATAGCATTTACTGGCAAGTTGTTTGAAAGTAAACTGCTGATAGAATGATATGGGTTATCACTATCAGACCAAAATTCCAGATGAGGATACAGGATTCCTTACCTTCAGCTTCTCGGCATCAGCCCTTACTTTTAGGAGTTCATTAATTGCTTCTACAAAACCCTGGTGATGGAAATTGCACATTTTCTCAATTTCTCTGTCGTGATTGCGAATCCGGGCGTCCAGCTTTTCCATGAATCTTTGGTGTGCATTTGGTTGGTCATCATATACAGAGCTGGGAAGAGAAACATTTGTAAAGTACTTGCAATTCTGTTGGCATAATAATAGGCTCATGACCTTTATTTGGAAACGTGACAAAAAAAAACGATGTTGAAAATGCACATAATTCTACTTATTACACAACGTTTTAAATGTGTACCCTATTAAAATATACACCTAAAATACCAGGACTGCTCGCCACTTACCATGTATCAGTGGTTTTGAAGGGCAAGTCAACCGCAAAAAAAACATTTGCCTAATAAAAGAAAATATTATTCTAAGCAACTTTGCAATATGCATTCATTACACATTTTCTGTGGTTTTTAATTCATTTGTATATATGTTAAGCTATTGAAAGCAGTGTTTGTCTGTCCCTTTCTATTCTCTGCATTGATGTCTAAAGGCATACACGGGCCGATAAAAGCAGACAGACCAAGTCGGCAGCTTATTGGCCCGTGTGTGGGGCCATCCGACGGGCGTCGCCGATTGATATCTGCCCGCAAGTCGGCCAGATGCCGCAAGGGCAGGTTAAAAAATACTATTGGGTCGTGGCCGCATCTTTTCGGTGATGCGGTCCCGTGATCCGACCGCCCGTATGGCCTCCATTCTGATCCGATCGTTGGGCCCTAGGACCCACCATTGGATTATGCCTGATATCGCCCACTGGAATGTGGGTATATCGGGGAGAGATCCGCCATACGACATGGCCAAACGAGTGGATCTCCCTGTGTATGGCCACCTTAAGACTTATGATACAGTGCTTGCAAGGATATGTAAAGCAACAGAGCAGGAGCTCCCCCATATGGAGGAGAAAGAGCATATCCACTCCAATTAACAACATTATTTTAATAGAGAAACAGAACAATATAACCAAGGACATATTGGTAGGGAAATTATAACTACTATGAGATCATGATGCTAAGGACAATTTCACCTGCTATCCCACAGCCACACTCCCTTCCCAGAGACTATTATCCCACTGTTACTATAGGCACCATCTCTCCCTACTATACCTACTATCCCACAGTCACACTCCCTTCCCAGAGACTATTATCCACTGTTACTATAGACACCATCTCTCCCTACTATACCTGCTATCCCACAGTCACACTCCCTTACCAGAGAATATTATCCCACTGCTACTATAGGAACCATCTCTCCCTACTATACCTGCTATCCCACAGTCACACTCCCTTCCCAGAGACTATTATCCACTGTTACTATAGGCACCATCTCTCCCTACTATACCTGCTATCCCACAGTCACACTCCCTTCCCAGAGACTATTATCCCACTGTTACTATAGGCACAATCTCTCCCTACTATACCTGCTATCCCACAGTCACACTCCCTTCCCAGAGACTATTATCCCACTGTTACTATAGGCACCATCTCTCCCTACTATACCTGCTATCCCACAGTCACAGTCCCTTCCCAGAGACTATTATCCACTGTTACTATAGACACCATCTCTCCCTACTATACCTGCTATCCCACAGTCACACTCCCTTCCCAGAGACTATTATCCTACTGTTACTATAGACACAATCTCTCCCTACTATACCTGCTATCCCACAGTCACACTCCCTTCCCAGAGACTATTATCCCACTGTTACTATAGGCACCATCTCTCCCTACTATACCTGCTATCCCACAGTCACACTCCCTTCCCAGAGACTATTATCCTACTGTTACTATAGACACCATCTCTCCCTACTATACCTGCTATCTCACAGTCACACTCCCATCCCAGAGACTATTATCGCACTGCTACTATAGGCACCATCTCTCCCTACTATACCTGCTATCCCACAGTCACAGTCCCTTCCCAGAGACTATTATCCACTGTTACTATAGGCACCATCTCTCCCTACTATACCTGCTATCCCACAGTCACAGTCCCTTCCCAGAGACTATTATCCACTGTTACTATAGGCACCATCTCTCCCTACTATACCTGCCATCCCACAGTCACACTCCCTTCCCAGAGACTATTATCCCACTGTAACTATAGGCACCATCTCTCCCTACTATACCTGCTATCCCACAGTCACACTCCCTTCCCAGAGACTATTATCCCACTGCTACTATAGGCACCATCTCTCCCTACTATACCTGCTATCCCACAGTCACAGTCCCTTCCCAGAGACTATTATCCACTGTTACTATAGACACCATCTCTCGCTACTATACCTGCTATCCCACAGTCACACTCCCTTCCCAGAGACTATTATCCCACTGCTACTATAGACACCATCTCTCCCTAATATACCTGCTATCCCACAGTCACACTCCCTTCCCAGAGACTATTATCCACTGTTACTATAGACACCATCTCTCGCTACTATACCTGCTATCCCACAGTCACACTCCCTTCCCAGAGACTATTATCCCACTGCTACTATAGACACATCTCTCCCTACTATACCTGCTATCCCACAGTCACAGTCCCTTCCCAGAGACTATTATTCCACTGCTACTATAGGCACCATCTCTCCCTACCAGGCCCGGACTGGCAATCTATGGGTTCTGGCAAATGCCAGAGGGGCTGCTTTAATGTGCCATAGAAAGTCAATATCTAGTAGGCTGGTGGGGGCTGTTTGTATAATAAATAAAAATGCACATGTGGTTAGAGATCAATTTCCATTATTCCAAATTACAAATGTAAGTAATGATCGCCATCTAGTGGAAATACAAGAAATGCAATAGAAAATGCAAGTCTTCGAAGTCTAAATGCATGTAACAGGGCTGTACTGATTGTATTAGAATCAAATTGCAATAATCTGGATTATCTAAACATGTTGGAATTTTCACGTGGTCTCGTAACCACAGTATTTTTGTTAGTGCTACCTAATAATAATATATAAATGTGTGTGTGTATATATATATATATATATATATATATATATATCCACAGAGATGACGGCACTCCAGTGTGTAATCAACAAGGCAGGAACAACATCTTACTTCAAAGGTTTATTGTAGACCAACGTTTCAATTCCGCACTGGAATTTTCGTCAGGGTGAAAAACAGTGCATAACACAAACTACAGGGTTTAAATGTCCCAAAATGGCGCCAAAACACCCGTTGCTAGGGTCCCATAGCAACCCCCAGTGAGCAGGGAACGTGAGAGGTGTTGGGGAATAAAGAGCTACGCATAACAGTACATTCTGGCCCAGTAGTGTATAGTGTACATCAAAGTGCTTAAACAGTAATGTAATGAGAAAGAGCCCAGTCTCTCAGGGGTTTACGCAACAATCCATATCGCTGTGAGGCAGAGGTGAACCGGAAACCCGGAAGTATCCGCCAGCGTCCGTGGCAACCTTGCGCCGTTACCGTTGCTAGGCAACGCGCCCGACCCGTCTGCTCTCCTGGACGTCAGAACAGGAGATTCCATCTAGCCGCACTAAGTGCTAATGGATCTCCCTTCGTAGGATCGCATGTGCAGATGCCCCAGCACACCAACGGAGCGCTGGTGCGTCTTAATGCGTACCCACATCTAGAGTCCAAGCAAGGGCTATATTGATGTCACGGACAGCTGCTTGTTCACATGCCAACACAATAGGACAGCACCACGATCTGGGGATATGCCCAGAAGGGCAGACTGGGTTCAAAGTCTCTAGGGGGGTCACGCCTGCTACCCCACATACACTTAGACCCCATAAAGGGTACGCCTACACCCTCCGGGTCCTTAAAGCACATAAGGGGTACGCCAGCTACCCCAAGTACACTATGTACACCTACTAGTTCAGGGTCATTGGAACCAAAAATGGGGTACACCTGCTACCCCAGGTGCACTAAGTCGGTGATGCAGGGTACGCCTGTCATCCAGCCTTGGGCATAAGACAGATGTGTACTGGAAAATGCGTAGATATTAGTGGACAAGTGAGAATAAAAACATAGATATGTGTTAGACAGCAGGTAAGTAATCAGAACCTGGACAGAGCAGGTATGCAGGCTAAAGTGTATATCATACAATGAATTTCAGTCATTGTATTGTATTGCTTTCATTGCTCTGCTGGTCTATAATGATTATTATCTTTGACTGAAATTCATTGTATGATATACACTTTAGCCTGCATACCTGCTCTGTCCAGGTTCTGATTACTTACCTGCTGTCTAACACATATCTATGTTTTTATTCTCACTTGTCCACTAATATCTACGCATTTTCCAGTACACATCTGTCTTATGCCCAAGGCTGGATGACAGGCGTACCCTGCATCACCGACTAAGTGCACCTGGGGTAGCAGGTGTACCCCATTTTTGGTTCCAATGACCCTGAACTAGTAGGTGTACATAGTGTACTTGGGGTAGCTGGCGTACCCCTTATGTGCTTTAAGGACCCGGAGGGTGTAGGCGTACCCTTTATGGGGTCTAAGTGTATGTGGGGTAGCAGGCGTGACCCCCCTAGAGACTTTGAACCCAGTCTGCCCTTCTGGGCATATCCCCAGATCGTGGTGCTGTCCTATTGTGTTGGCATGTGAACAAGCAGCTGTCCGTGACATCAATATAGCCCTTGCTTGGACTCTAGATGTGGGTACGCATTAAGACGCACCAGCGCTCCGTTGGTGTGCTGGGGCATCTGCACATGCGATCCTACGAAGGGAGATCCATTAGCACTTAGTGCGGCTAGATGGAATCTCCTGTTCTGACGTCCAGGAGAGCAGACGGGTCGGGCGCGTTGCCTAGCAACGGTAACGGCGCAAGGTTGCCACGGACGCTGGCGGATACTTCCGGGTTTCCGGTTCACCTCTGCCTCACAGCGATATGGATTGTTGCGTAAACCCCTGAGAGACTGGGCTCTTTCTCATTACATTACTGTTTAAGCACTTTGATGTACACTATACACTACTGGGCCAGAATGTACTGTTATGCGTAGCTCTTTATTCCCCAACACCTCTCACGTTCCCTGCTCACTGGGGGTTGCTATGGGACCCTAGCAACGGGTGTTTTGGCGCCATTTTGGGACATTTAAACCTTGTAGTTTGTGTTATGCACTGTTTTTCACCCTGACGAAAATTCCAGTGCGGAATTGAAACGTTGGTCTACAATAAACCTTTGAAGTAAGATGTTGTTCCTGCCTTGTTGATTACACACTGGAGTGCCGTCATCTCTGTGGATATTGATGTTTTCTTAAGACTGGCACCCAGGACTCTATGTACTTATGGTGTGCGATCCTCATACTGTGGGACTACTATATATATATATATATATATATATATATATATATATATATATATATATATATATATACCAAAAAAACCTGAAAATATGCGTTCACCTTACCCCCCCCAATCTCTCAGTCCTGTTCATTCAACCTAAAAATTAATTTCAATGCTTTTGATCTTCAAGTGAATGTAAAACTGATGAGAGTGCATTTCTAAGCACTTTTGCAATTTACATTCATTATTTCATTGTATTTTGTTCCATCCAAGTGTACTGTTAATATGAATGCATTTTGTTATAACGGTGCCACCTGCTGGTAAGTTTCCAACCATTCTGATCACCCAGGTGTTAATGAATTTGTCAGGAGAAAGAAAGAGGGCTGCTCTGATGTTCTTCTGGTTAGGAAAGATGGGAGAAAATGTATCTTGAGTTTTCTAATGTTTTTTTTCTTCTCCTAACTAGAAGGACATCAGACTAGCCCTCTCTCTCCCCTCCAGCCATCCCATCTATGGAACAACTCTACTGACCAGGGTTGTATTTTGGTCCAATCCAGCCCTACGTATCGGACCTAAACACGCCCCTACGTCATGCCCGATGACTTCACACGACGTATTCAACGGAAGTGACATCAGCGTACAATGCGTGTGACGTCACTTCCGCATTCTTCCTCACTCCCCCTATCCCTCACCCCCTTAGCTCCGTCACCGGATTTCCTATGGAAAGGGGAGGGTTTTTTAAAAAAACAAAAACAAAAAAAATAGGTACCCGAGGGCCTGTGCCTAGGGCGGCATGGTTTTGAGGGTGGCTATTTTTTTTTTGTTTTTTTAAAAAAACCCTCCCCACCCTCCGCCACGGATTTCAATATAAATACGGCCCTGCTACTGACTCCCTAAGGTTCTGCTCATTCTAAAGTTTGCCTTGAAACTCACCTTGTATGTATGATCCTTCCTGACAGGTCTCAAGCTCCTTTCTCCTTCTGTAATGTTCCATAAAAGCCTTAAGGTAACTTTTAATATGTTAGAGTGGCCAATTCTAAGCAACTTTGCAATTCATTATTTATTTTTCAGAGTTTTATAGTTATTTGCCTTAAATTCTGACTGTCTGCAGCTTTCAAATGGGCATTGCGGACTCCCTTCTAAAGCTCTGTAAGGCTACAAATTTATTGAATATGAATAGAACCTCTCCTGTTCATATTCCAGTCTCTTATTTAAATCAATGCATGGTTGCTAGGGTAATTTGGACCCTAGTTACCAGATTGGTTAAGATGCAAATTGAAGAGCTGCTGAATAAAAAGCTAAATAACAAAACAATTCAATAATAAAAAATGAAAACAAATTGCAAATTGTCTCAGAATATCACTCTCTACATCATACTAAAAGTTATGTCAAAGTTGAACAACCCCTTTAATGGCCACCCTTTCAACTCAGTGTCCGAGAGTGTCTAGCATTGCCCCATACTATTGCCCCAATACCTCTGCTGCCTCCTCTAATGCCGGCCCTGGGGATTAGTATTCTGAGCAAGTAGCTACGTTGGTGGTAGGGAAAGATGGGTGAAAAGGGGGACAGGGTGGAGTTGCCGAGTGGAGAGTAAAAAGCAGAAACGGTGACATTGGGGGTTAGGGAGTGAGTAATTCCCTTGGGAGTCCTTGAACAGTGGTCCGGCTCTGGTTGTCTTGCAGTGCTGGGGTCCTAGGTTCAATTCCAACCAGGGCACTATCTGCAAAGGGCTATATAATGTTCAATAAAAGCCTGTTTTTCACTTTTTCACAGAGCCAATGGTAGCAGGACAGACAAGAGACAAGGAAAAGAGAGGAGCATGGTCATAGAGTCATATCAGATGGAGTCAACAGTAGAAACGGAGAAGCCATAGCCAACTAGTATGAAAGTAAGGAGCCAAAAAGAGCGGCCACAATGGCCTAGAAGGCAACTGCATACAACTTGCACCTACAGGAGGCGCCATATAGCCGTCTACGCTATGGGCCACTAGAACATGCCCAAAGAGGGACTGCAAATAGGGAGGGCTGTCTCTATACACCACCAATGAAAGAAGAAAAATATATGGCCGAGCAACATCACACAAGTCTCCTCCAAATAAGAGATAGGTAATAAAGGGGGGTTATGTAAGTAAAAGCACTAAGTTGACCCAGGAACAGTAACCCATAGCAACCAATCAGCATGTAGCATTTCCTGGTCACCTGTTTAAACAATAACATCGTATTGGTTGCTATGGGTTACTGCCCCATGGCAAACTTAATGCCTTTTATTACAAATGGCGGAAAGAGTCATGCGTCTGCTGCTTGTCTAACAACTCACAGCAACCTATCAGCAGATAGAATTTACTGATCCGCTGTGTAAAACAAATATCCGATTGGCTGCTGCGGATTTACCAGGGTACGTAAATGTAACACTTTTTATTGCACAACCCCCACTTTTTCTGAAATGTTTCCCGAATTGTAGGAGGGGAGGCAGAACTAGCCAGCAGGTGGCACTGTTGTTGCATCTTAAAATCTTGACACCTACAAAAAATATATATATTGTTCACTTGAATTAGCAATAGGCTTTAGACGCGGAATAAAGAGACATATTGTTAGACTTGTGTCCCATAAGTCACAAAAGCAGATAATGAAGCGACGCTATTAAACACATTATACAGTTGTTTACTTTCCAGTGCAGAGATTACAATGTCGGAAGTTTTGACACAACATCCAGCTGCCATGGAAAAGCCTTGCATGTCTCAGCCTGGCATCACAAACAAACCACCAATTAAGTGATCATAAAGCCAGCGTTGGGGCAGTGTCTGCCATGTCTCGTGTGCAAACAGACGTAGCATTAGAATGAGCCCTATTCATTGATGTCACCCCCTGCCACTCGGATTCCTCACCCGGTCTGTTACTGGCGCAATAAAGCAGGGCAATAAGATGGATATCAGCTCCAATAACATCACAATTTAATTAAATCTTCCTATGTGGCACCCTTCCAACGGGCCTGATATTGCTCTGCCGTAGCGCTTTAACTGAGAGATAACGTTTATTTGGGTGCTAACCTCATATACACAATAAAATCGCAATATATCTCATTAAATTAAAGATTGCGTTTGGCTTATCGAAACAGATATTGCAATTGGAGACCAAATTAAGAAACTCACACGGAAGCTTTTACAACGGCTTTAACCCTTTCTGGTCCATGCAGGTGCTGAGCCATGAACAGGCAATACAGGACTGGGAATTAGAAGCCTTGCATAGGTACAGGCACACAAGGTATATGAGATGTCTGCTATGATACAGTATATAATACTAGGGCAATTTTGGACATTTTTTATGTCAAGTACAAAATGCCTAAAATTAACCCCCACTGCCCCCCCCAGCAAATCACCAGAAAATTTTAAAACCAGTGCTCCCAGGGAATTCTAGGCTTAAAACGCAGAAGAGCAACCAACAGGAGACGCTGCTAAAATGTAGGGGGGGGGGGGGTTGGCCCTATGTATGTAGGATACAAATAATGTAATGAGGAATACATCCATTATTCATTTCATTGCATTGGGAGTTTTGCCTTGTCTATAAAAGTTCATGCCAAAGAATTGTCGCCTAATTCACATTATAATCAACGGCAATAGTATCACATATTGTGAATGTGGCAAAAAAAAGTGTCCTATGTGCCAAAAGCAGCATAAAGCAGCATATGAAATATATATATATTCAGCAGCCATATTATGCTTTGGCCACAAGGCGGTGCTACAGCTTTATTTATATGTATTAATCATCCACCAATTCGAACCTTGCAGAAATGCTGCTGTACTAATATAATCAGCCATCTCATTGGAGTTTTTTGAGGTGAGACCTGCTGTTTACTGTATTGCATTAAAGGAGAACTAAAGTTTAACTAAATAAGTAGCTAGAAATGTTGTACATTATGTTTTGGGCTTCTGTACCAGCCCAAGGCAACCACAGCCCTTTAGCAGTAAAGAACTGTGTCTCCAAAGATGCCCCAGTAGCTCCCCATCTTCTTTTCTGCTGATTCACTGCACATGCTCTGTGCTGCTGTCACTTACTGAGCTTAGGGACCCACTCACAATATACAGTACACATAGAATATAAAGCTGATTAGTAATTAAAGCACTGCGTATCTTGACAGCGCTATATAAACAAATGATGATGATGATTAGTAATTAATACAGATAATTACTACATGGCAGCACAGAAACCAGTGAAATTAGTATCAGAATTTAATAATCAGCCCTGTAGCATCAGCTTATATTACAGACCAACCTAATTTTCTGCTTGATAATTAGTGACGACCCCTAAGTTTAGCTTCTCATCAGCTGCTCAGAGCCCACTGAGCATGTGAGTGTCACAGACACTTTCCAAGATGGTGACCCCCTGTGACAAGTTTGACGTCCTGGATCATTGCAGCTATTGACAAGCTGTACCTTTAGGCTGATGCAATAAGGTAATTATATAACATATGGCATTTTTAGCCACATTCGTTTTTAGGGTTTAGTTCTCCTTTAAAGGAGAGGGAAAGTCTGTATTTACTTGAGGGTGCTAGAGACGGATTAAAGATAGACAGACAGACAACAGACAAAAAGATAGATAGATAGATAGATAGATAGATAGATAGATAGATAGATAGATAGATAGATAGATAGATAGAGGATAGATAGATAGATAGATAGATAGATAGATAGATAGATAGATAGATAGATAGATAGATAGAAAGAAAATCAATAAGCAATTGCATTATCAGAAAATAAAGAAGTTAGTTATGCAAGTAGCTGATAGAGACAGATAGACAGGTAGACAGACAAATAGAAAGACCGATAGAAAGACAGAATGATAGATGATAGATAGATAGATAGATAGATAGATAGATAGATAGATAGATAGATAGATAGATAGATAGATAGATAGATAGATAGATGAGCAATAAAAAATCAGCAATTTAGCTTTCAGAAAAGAAAGAATTAAGTTGTGCAAGTAAAATACTAAATAACCAATTTTACAGCTGAGTTTCCATACTGATGGAAGAATTGAGAGTCAGAGCTTTCTCCCAGGCACAGAGCAGGATTAGCCAGCTGATAAAGAGTAGATAGTCACACAAGGACACAGAAGTCATGTAGCACAACTGATACAATGAATGGGGCTTGTTTGCTGTCCCAGCAGTGGCATTTAGTCTCACTGATATCATCCTGTTTACAGAAGCCAGAAGGGATAGTGCACAGTTTGCATGGTAACATTGCTTCCTACTATATAACTATATATAATGAAGGTCAATGTTGTGATGACCGGGGGGCGGCTCACACACACGGTGGATAGAGGGGCACGCACTACTGGCACGCTGATAATCTAACCCTCCAGATTGGCCAGTCCCTTCCTTTTTCCTGTTTCCCTGTATTAGTCTTTCATATAAACCTTTCCTTTATCTTACACCAGCGCTATTGACACAGGAAACAAAAGAGCGGTTTTATTCTTCCTGTGATGTTACAGCACTAAAATGGATCATTTAGCAAAACAATGCCTGGCCTGACCCTCTTCCTAATCTTTATTATTTTGCTTGCCAATTAATACATTTGTAAGTATGCTCTTTTTTATTAGCCAGTAAAATATTGGCCATGTGACACCCTGGTGGCCCTTCCATGATTCACAAACTAAAACCATACCTACCAACATTTTGGAAATAAAAAGAGGGACAAAAAAGTTGGCGCGAGCAGCGCAACAATTTTTTTGGACCACGCCCATTTTTGTGGTCGCCCCCCTAATTCTCATGTTCATTTTACAAAATTGGGCAGGTTATGAAAGTTTGAACATATTTCTGTGTTTTTTTTTCCAGTTGTTACATTTTTGCTAATGAAGGTGAATTGCCCTTTAAGCTGTGAGTCTAATGTTTCCCAAGGGACCTGTTATCTTATATTGTTACAATTACTTATTTGCTTATCTAGAAATTGTTACAAAGGTATCTTATCTGCTGCTGTGGCTGTTCTGGGCTCTCTGCCAAAAGCCAATTAAGTTAAAAACTTTGTTCCTTTTTCTGGCTGTTCAGTGCAGAGAAAAATGTAACTTTCCAGTAAAAAAGAGCGACTGTCCCTCTAAAAATGGAACAGTTGGGAGGTATGCTAAAACTCTCAGCATTCCATAAACTGGGAATTGTAGCTTGAAGCAAAAGAGCAAGAGAGTGACCGGTTGGACACCCCCTGCCTCTGCCTTTTCTGCACTAGGTATTGAGAGATTCCAAAATTAAAAACAAGTGATTTAATATTAAAGAGGAAATCAACCTAAAAATATTGCCTAATGAAAGAATATTTAAGCAATGTTTCGATATACTTTTATTAGACGTTTCCAAAGGTTTTAAAGTTATTTGGAAGTGTATCTGCAAGTTACATTCTACTTCCAAGCACAATCAAACCAATCACCAGTTTACTGTAAGGCCCTCTTGTATAAACAAACTCCTCCAGTTCATCCAGCTGCAGCCTTTGTTAGGCTTTCAAATTAGGAGCAGCAGGTTTTGTTTGTGCACTTCAGAACCGGTGTCTTCCAAGGCATTGTCTGTCGGTGCCCACATACATAGTATCATCCTTTCAAGATGCGGTTCTGATGTGCAAACCCAGCTCTGCTGACCAATGATAAGTGTTTAATATACACTATTACAAAAAATAAATAGAAGATTTAGAGAAGAATTGTGGCATATAACTATGTTTTTACAGATCTCTGACACATCACATAAATGCAATCTTTGGTTCAAAAACACAGAAAAAAAATAGAACTGCACAGAACAGAAACGTGGGAACTTGGAGCAGCTCACTAATTATAGATGTATATAAAGTTGCCTAAATATAGATGTTATGCCTGAGAAGCAGTGCTGGAATTGCCAAGAGATGCCCTCCTCAGGGGAGATGTAAGAGTTTTGAAAATCTGAACTTTTTTTTATTTTTTTTAAAAATAATTTATTTTGCTTCTCTCCACTTCTGAATGGTTTAAAATACATAACCTGCAGCACCGGCATTTTCTAACTTCCCACAGCTTAACAGAAAAACAAAAACGGAGAGAAATTAAAAAGCACAATAGCATATAGAAGTATATAGGGGGAGAAAAGACTGCTGAGAGAGAAGCAGAGAAGAAATGGAGAAGTTTTAGAGAAGAAGAAAAAAATAGGAGAATCAGAAAAGGAGAAAATGAATGTAGAGAACATATTCAAAAAATATAATTTCCTGTCTTTGTACTGTTATTGGTTCTTGCTACACACATTATGCATGCAGTGTGCTGTGTTCGCAGAAGCTGAATTGCAAGCCAAGCAGGGGCATTTTAGGACCCTCTGCCACCCTGAGAGGGGCCAAGTCGATTCTGTCGGAGCAGGCCAAGGGGCAAATTTACTAAAGGGCGAAGTGACTAACGAAAGCGAAAATTCGTCTGCTTGACGTCATTTACTAACGGTCGCCAGCGTAACTTCACTAGCGAAGGAGATAGACTCTAGCGGTACTTCACTCCCTAACGCCTGGCGAATTTGCACTCTGGCGAATGGACGTAACTACGCAAATTCACTAAGATGCGGATTTTACTGAACGTTACCTCTTACGCCAGACTTGCCGTCGCCACCTCAGACCAGGCAAAGATAGGAGTTCCTTTAAAAATAGTTGAAAATTTTTCTAAGGCCCAAAAAACGCTGGCGACTTTCATTTTTCAGGGTGATAGGCTGCAAAAAATCTTAACTTTTTTCTGGGGTACCCGGCTTCCCCCCTACATTTCCTAACATATGGCACATAAATTATACACTGGGCACATGTGTAGGGCAATATAATTAATTAATTAATTAATTAATTAATTAATTAATTAATTAAGCTTCCCTGGGCTTGTGTAGTGTAATGTATTTACAAATACACAAGGGGGGTTGTGGGAGCACCCGCATTGCTAAGTAAAAATATATATAAGTATAAGGGAAGTGCTACTGGCATATCCAAATGGGTCAGTGCACATTCCCTGGGCCCCTGTCTAAGTAATTCAGTAGATATGCAAATGCATGTGTTAACAAAGACAGGGGTTTTTAGTTGCTTTTTTTAGTTTTTTTAGTGGCTTTTCAACTTTATGATCATAACTTTGTAACTAAAAACCCCCTGTCTTTGTATACACATGCACTTGCATTTATACTGAATTGCTTATGAGACAGGGGCCCAGGGAAGTGCATTGTAAGTAGCACTTCCATTATACTTAAATATACTTTGATTTAGCCTTAGGAGTGCTTCCACAACCCCCCAATTTTGTGTAATGTATTTACTGCAACATATACGTCCATTCAGCTTTAACTTCCCACCGTATACATATGAGTCTTCGCTTCCCGCAGTAATGCTAGAGCAACTTCGCCAGCGTTCGGCTTTGCATTCCAGTTTTTTACCATAGACTTCAATACGAGTTTCCACATGATAAACCGTGAGATAAGTTTTTATGAATTTAATTTAATCTCTTGAATCTGGTCCATGACTTTTCACATGATAGACCCTTTTCTCACTGAATTAAATCTGGCTCTTAGGGCTCTTACTGACGAGCGGTTGAAGCTGCGTTCCGTTTTTCTGCGTTTAGTTTTTCTGCGTTTAGCCACAGTGGAGCGCAGGAATAGACGCATTAAGCTTTTTTCAATGGGGCTGTACTCACAGAGGCGCGTGTAGGTGCCGAACGCAGGAAAAATGCCTGTGTGAGTACAGCCCCATTGAAAAAAGCTTAAAGTGGACCTGTCACCCAGACACAAAAATCTGTATAATAAAAGTCCTTTTCAAATTAAACATGAAATCCAATTTCTATTTTTTATTAAAGCATTCATAGCTGTTGTAAGCTCATTTAAAAATCTCAGCTGTCAATCAAATATTGTCTGCCCCTCCTCTATGCCAGTGGCATAGAGGCGGGGCAGACAATTACTTTAATTTTCCATTCAGCACTTCCTAGATGTCACTGCTCTCTCCACATTCCCCCGTTCTCTTCACCATTTAATTGTGTAGTCAGGACATGGGGATGGACATCGGGTCCCACATTCTGGTGCACAAACAAGATTCTGAGATGATACAAGGCTTGTCTTAATAACAGTGTCCACAAAATGGCTGCTGCCTGCTTGCTATAATTTTGAAATCCCAGATTGAAGGAAGCAAGATTCAAATAATTTATATAGTGTAATTAAAGTTCATTTTGCTTGACTAATGTGATAAAATAGGATTTTGAATAATTTTTTTGGGTGACGGGTCCCCTTTAATGCGTCTATTCCTGCGCTCCCCTGCGGCTGAACGCAGAAAAACGGAACGCAAGGGAGCGCAGCTACAACCGCTCGTCAGTAAGAGCACTTAGGGTTGCAAGGACATCCACCAAAAACTCTCACCTAATTAAGCCCTTAAACACAGTTAATTAATTGTTAATTAACCATGCAGCGCATGGATTTTATACATTACCAGTTTCAAAGGGATGAGCTGGCAACTTTATGTATAAAAGGTGGGCTATGAAGAATATTAGGATGTGTGCTTACATTTGTGCTCCCTAACACAGCTCACTCTTATCCTGCTCCACTAGTAAAAGTGCTTGGGGCAACGTTACTCGTCATGTAATCATTTCCTAATTCCAAGCTTATTGCCGCTACACCCATTCACGTCTTGTTCTGCCGTTTAATTTGGGAGTTTAATCCTCATCAGGTGTGAACACTTTAATAAAGCAAAAACCAATTTTGATAACCATATTTATGGCGTGTTAAAGAAAATCATGTATAAAACTTTATATGAAGTGTAAAACAACTTTAATATGGAAATGTCGGTGTATTCCCCAAACTAGGCGGAAAGGGGTGATTCTCGGGGGTGGAAAACAGGTGTTTCCCAGGCTGTTTTATTGAAAACGTAATTGGTATTGAGGCTAAAAGACATGTTATAAAATCCTTGAAACTTGTCCATTTCATGCACCTCGTGAACCAGGCTAAGGGATGAATAATCATTAATGGAGAAGTATTTCCTCTTCCTACATTTACTCGACAATTTGCAGTCGAGCTCTTGTAGTTGGAACTAAAAATGTGCCCCAAAACTAGCAAACCAGCTAGTAACCATTGAAGGTACAGGTACTCGGGGTTTTACAAATAAGGGATCTTTCTGTAATTTGGATCTCCATACCCTAAGTCTACGAAAAAATAGTTTAAACATTACATAAACTTAATAGGATTGTTTTGTCTCCAGTAAGGATTAATTATATCTTAGCAGAGATCAAGTACAAGGTACTGATTTATTATTACGCAGAAAAGTTAGTTACCTACTCTACATGATAGCATCTCCCTAGCAGGATTTTTTTTACTTAAGCGTCAAAATGGCAAAACTGGAGTTAAAATGGACAAAATTTTCATTTAGGGCTTTAGCACACAGGCAGATTTGGGGAGATTTAGTCGCCTGGCGACTAATCGCCTTTTCTTCGGGGCGACAATCTCCCCGAACTGCCTGCCTTCCGCCTGAAATTAAACATTGCCCACGGCAATGCACTCGCGGCGCTTCGATTTTCCGTATTCGGCCGAAGTTTCCACGTGAGGCAACTTTGGGTGACTTTGGAAATCGAAGCGCTGCGAGTGCATTGATTTTTTTATTTTAGCAGGTGGAAAGGCAGGGGGAAGGCAGTTTGGAGAGATTGTCGCCCCGAAAAAGAGGTGATTAACTAAATCTCCCCGAATCTGTCCGTGTGCTAAAGCCCTTACGCTAAAAAATCACAACACCAAGGGGCAGATTTACATAGGGTCGAATATCGAGGGTTAATTAACCCTCGATATTCGACTGCCGAATGTAAATCCTTCAACCTTGAATATCGAAGTCGAAGGATTTACCGCAAATAGTTCGATCGAACGAAAAATCATTCGTTTTGAAGGATTTTAATCCATCGATCGAACGAAGGTCCACATTAGAAAGTCTATGTGGACCTTCCCCATAGGCTAACATGGCACCTCGGTAGGTTTTAGGTGGCGAAGAAGGGGGTCGAAGTTTTTTTTGAAGAGACAGTACTTTGACTATCGAATGGTCGAATAGTCGAACGATTTTTAGTTCGAATCGTTCAATTCGAAGTCGTAGTCGAAGTAGCTAATTCGATGGTCGAAGTAGCCAAAAAAAACATTTGAAATTCAAAGTTTTTTTTCTTCTATTCCTTCACTCGAGCTAAGTAAATGGTCCCCCAAATTTACAATTATCTTTAAAGATAAGGTAAGCAGGATTGACTGGGAGTGCCAATAAGTTGGACACTCCCCTCCCCCAATCCAAACGCACTAGTCAGGAAACAAAAACACAGCACCATGCCGCCATCTTTCCTACCTTTTCCAGGCATTGCTCTACCAAGTAAGGGGGTTATTTATTAAAGTCCATTGACCACATAAAAACACGAGGCCGAAGGATATAATACACAAAAGCTATGAATATTGTGTACATTATATATGGTGAGTTTGGATGTCATCAGTTATAAACTAGGAGTTCTGATGTCATTTCTGTCACATGACTCACTGAAACTTGTGTATTATAATAAATTAAGTATCCCAGTTGCAAAATATGAGGATATTAGAAGTAACCTCGGAGTTCCATTACCTGTATATTTTATATGGTCATGAAACTCCTCGGTAACTTATAATATCCTTATAATTTACAAGAGGGGGTACTTTATTCACTATATAATTTACAGGATATTCATGGCTCTTGTGTATTATAAAGATATTTAGCAATGTTTCCTCCATTGTGTAATATTAAAGAACAGTTTATTTCAGCAACAGGTTTCAAAATACAGAGATAGCAGCATTGCTCAGAAATACAGTATCAGCTTTACATTTTTCGGGGGGGGGTATTTTTTGACCCTTCTGCCCCATGTTCTTTAACAGGAGTTAATGCGTTACATGAGGCTAGAAAAAGTTGTAACTCTTTCAGCACCATGCATTGTCGACTCCAAGGCGCTAACACCGGAGACCCTATGTTTCTGGGTTGCTTTATTTATGTTACTTCTATTTTTCATATTTCAGAAGAAATGCTTTGCTATGGGAATTTATATTATTATATTATTATTTATATAGTGAATAAAGAACCCCCTCTTGTAAAATATAAGGATATTATAAGTTACCGAGGAGTTTCATGACCATATAAAAACACGAGGCCTCATATTTTACAACTGGGGGTACTTTATTTATTATAATACACAAGTTTCAGTGAGTCATGTGACAGAAATGACATCAGAACTCACCGTTTATAACTGATGACATCAGAACTCACCGTTTATAAGATATAATTTACAGGATATTCATGGCTTTTGTGTATTATATTAATTGTACTCTCTGTCATCCATTGATGCTGGGGATCTCTGGAGCTACAATCACCTTGAACATGAGGGTGGTACATTTATGGTTCCTTCATCCAGGTTCAGTCAGTAGGTGCTACAGTTTTGCACCAAAACATTAATGCCATTTTAAAGCACTGAAATTGTTAGCCCATCTTGTATCTGATTTGTGAACATGTGCATTAGCAATTGTATGTCATTTTGACACATCTGGTCCAATTGCAGTGGCCATAATTCCTTGCACAGCCGCAATTACACCAGTATTCTGGAAAAGCAAAAGATGTGACTCTGTAAATTGCATAATCCACACTACACTGTGTTCCTAAATGGCTTGTGGTAGGAAGTTAGAAGTAGATTTCACATTGTTTAGCATTTCCTTCCATAGATTGATGGTTCCAAAACAGTGGTCCCAGAAAAGAGAGGTCAGGTAGGTTGAGATGAGTGGACAATGTCTATATAGTCTCCTAGATACTCCTTGAAGCATAACCTGAAGGATAATTATATTTTATGCTGACCTCATTTATATATATATATATATATATATATATATATATATATATATATATATATATATATATATATATATATATATATATATATATATATATATATATATATATATATATATACAATAATATGAGTAAGTCCATTATGTACTACAGTTACAGATACACCTAACAAATTTCAACAGCCCAGTTTTTGGGAGGGCTATCAGAGTCAACACTGTCTGCCCAGTTTTTCTAATTTGGGAAAAAGGGCAGAATTCCCTAAGACTGACACAGCAATCAGCCATTTGCCACATCACTGACTCACCTGCTCTACGTCAACACCCCGCCTACAAAGTCTCAGCCCTACCTATGTGACATCATTGCCCCCCCCCAGAGGGAAAGGTGACAACTAGTGATATGCGGGACAGATTTTTCCAGACCCGCACCCGCCCGCCACTTGCCCTCCCTTGCCCACCCATGCCAGACTTCCAGGTTCCTTGTATAGACCCGCACCACCCGCCCCGCCAATGACATCACAAAAGGGGCAGGGTTAGCAGGTGCGCGTCTAAAAAAGTTGAACCCGGAAGTCGGCATTTGTAAGGACCCGGAAACGGGGGTGCAAGGTCGGCCCAAATCCACGGGTTTCCGCTGGTATCGGGCCTGCCCGCACATCACTAATCACAACGCTACCACGCCCCCTACTGGCTGCTTGTAACATAACAGAAGGCATATGGACGGTGATAAGGAAAGCTGAGGTCAAATAACTGCACAATAATCTACATTTAGCCTACAGTTGAACTGAAAGTTGAGTACAAGAAGTAAAATCAAGCAGGTAGAAAACTATTTTAAATACCTATTTCTTATGGAAAATAATGAAGAATAAGGTTTAAAGGAGAACTAAAGCTTAACTATAGAAGTAGCTAAAAATGCTGTATATTATGTTGAGCTTCTGTACCAGCCCAAGGTAAACAGAACCCTTTAGCAGGGAAGATCTGTGTCTCCAAAGATGCCCCAGTAGCTCCCCGTCTTCTTTTCTGCTGATTCACTGCACATGCTCTGTGCTGCTGTCACTTACTGAGCTTAGGGACCCACTCACAATATACAGTACTCATAGAATAGAAATGTCACAATATAAGGCTAATTAGTAATTAATACAGATAATTACTACATGGCAGCAGAGAAACCAGTGCAATTAGCATCAGAATTTAATAATCAGCCCTGTAGCATCAGCTTATATTACAGACCAACCTCATTTTCTGCTGGATAATTAGTGACGACCCCTAAGCTTAGCTTCTCAACAGCTGCTCAGAGCCCACTGAGCATGTGAGTGTCACAGACACTTTCCAAGATGGTGACCCCCTGTGACAAGTTTGAAGTCCTGGATCATTGCTGCTATTGAGAAGCTGAAACTTTAGGATGGTGCAATAAGTTCAGTATATAAAATAGGGCATTTTTAGCCGTATTCATTTTTAGAGTTCAGTTCTCCATTAAAAAAAGTTCTTGGCTCGAACCATTCTAGCACTCCAAGAGAAGTCACCCTTATTTGGAAGTGGAAATCAGAAATGTCTATTGTAAGGAATATATATATATAGTGTGCGACTGTGCACCACTTCTTAACTGTTTATAAAATGTTTTAAGTGAAACAAAACTTCCCCTTTTTTGTTTAGCAAGTTCTCACCTTCTGTACATTTAGTGCTAACGGGAACCATTCCACAAACATTTTAAAGATGAGTAACAAAAAAAAAAAAGCTGTGAAAATGACTGTGACTCGCAAAGTTTTGCTAAAAAACGTATATGTTCTTAAACAGGAGCCATCATGCTCTGCCGTTGTATACATAATGTGATGGTGAAAATGGCGACTAGTCAGTCTGTTCATCACACAAACATGCCGTAACAGTGCACAAACGGACCTAAGGAAATGCTGATGAAAGCCATTTCCTTTTTGCAGTAAATGTTATTGTGTTGTGCTGAAACATCTCTAATGCACTGGCTTAATGGGAAGTGACAACTAACGGCTTTCTTTTCATTGCTATGAGGCCATGTTGTTGCTTTCCATCACTGGGGAACCTAACAAAAATACTTTATGACTAATATCTGTGAAAAACAAAATCATAACAATACCCCAATTAGGAAAACATCTTCCAGTTTGCTTTCCCTTTTTCCTTTTTGATTTGGAATACAATAAGGGGCCGATTCATCAAGAGTCGAATATCGAGGGTTAATTAACCCTCGATATTCGACTGGGAACTAAAATCGTTCGACTTCGAATATCGAAGTCGAACGATTTTGCGCAAATCCTGCGATCGATTAAATCCTTCGAATCGAACGATTCGAAGGATTTTAATCCAACGATCGAAGGAAAATCCTTCGATCAAAAAATCACAGGCAAGCCTATGGGGACCTTCCCCATAGGCTAACATTGACTTCGGTAGGTTTTATCTACCGAAGTAGGTGGTCGAAGTATTTTTTAAAGAGACAGTACTTCGATTATCGAATGGTCGAATAGTCGAACGATTTTTACTTCGAATCGTTCGAATCGTTCGAATTCGATCGAATTTAACCAATTCGATGGTCGAAGTACCCAAAAAATACTTAGAAATTCAAAGTTTTTTACATTCGAATTCTTCACTCGAATTTTGTAAATCTGCCCCTAACTGTATGTAGGGGCAGGGCAGAAGATACCACTGTTGTTTCAGAGCAAGAGGGCGATTCCTTATTCTTCAAAGCCCCAAACAGCCACTGGGCAGGGCATATGGTGACACCTGTGCACCTGCTTAATAATACACTGTTATCCAGAGTCTGGATTTAGATACTGTATCTAATATTAAAGATGGTGCAAGTACAGGTATGGGACCTGTTATCCAGGACCTGGGGCATTCCAGATAAGGGATAATTTAGATCACCATTCCTTAAGGGGGTTATTTATTAAAGACCAAATGCCAAAAACTCAAAAAAATCTTTTTTTTTTTACTATTAAATACAATTTTCTAGTGAAAAAAAAATTTCAGAATTTTTTATACCCCGAGGATGGAAAAAGTCAAAAGAATCTGAAAATCCACTGGCTCCAGTTTACTGAATCACAGGAGTACCGGACCCTTACTTCATGAGACGACCACTGTTTGTCCGTAGCTTTAGTGAGACCCTTGACATTCAATTGATATACAATCAAGATATTCAGTTAATATATAGTGTTTGCCACCCTATCTTTTCGGTGCTTACTCCTCCAACCACCATTTTGCTATTGCTTGGAGGGTTGTAGATGTGCCCAAAATAGTTTGTTTTTTTGTTTTTTGTTTCATGGTTTCTTACTCACAATAAGCGGCTACCAGATATGTAATCTGCTGATACCATATAATAATCCTTATGTTGGGATACCGTGTGATCAAAAACTGTATCATATGTTTGAACTTTTCACTGCAGGAAACTCATGCCATTGTATTTTCTGTATTTTGCAAAACATGAAAATAAAGAATTTATAAAAAAAAGAATCTGAAAATCCAGCATCTCAGACCTACTGAAGTTGAAAATAAGTCAATGGGAGTCCCAAAGATATCCTGATCTGCACTGGGTTTCCTGCAATAATCCAAAAATCCAAAACATTCTTACGATTCTAATTTTTTTTAAGCTTTTTCCCAAATCCCACATAGGAAATTTTTGGGAAAATGGATTGATAAATAAGGGGAAATAACCCATGCAAATTTGGTTCGAGTATATTTTAACTAATGAGATAAATTCGGATTTTGATAAATAATTTAAACATTAAATAAACCCACCAGGATTGTTTTGCCTCCAATAAGAATTAATTATAGCATAGTTGGGATCAAGTACAAGGTACTGTTTTATTATTACAGAGAAAAAGGAAACTATTTTAAACATTTTTAAATATTTGATTAAAACAGAGCATATGGGAGATGCCTCCCCGAAATTCAGAGCTTTCTGAATAACAGGCTTCCAGATAACGGGTTCTATACCTGTACCAAGTGGCATAGGAGTGAAGTGGATCATATTACTTAGGAAGAATTGTGCAGAAAAGATATAAAAGGGGTAGTTTACCTTTGAGATAACTTTTAGGGGCCGATTCATCAATAGTCGAATATCGAGGGTTAATTAACCCTCGATATTCGACTGGGAATTAAAATCGTTCGACTTCGAATATCGAAGTCGAACAATTTTGCGCAAATCCTGCGATCGATCGATCGAAGGATTTTTCGTTCGATCGAACGATTAAATCCTTCGAATCGAACGATTCGAAGGATTTGAATCCAACGATCGAAGGAAAATCCTTCGATCAAAAAATCACAGGCAAGCCTATGGGGACCTTCCCCATAGGCTAACATTGACTTCGGTAGGTTTTAACTACCGAAGTAGGTGGTCGAAGTATTTTTTAAAGAGACAGTACTTCGATTATCGAATGGTCGAATAGTCGAACGATTTTTACTTCGAATCGTTCGAATCGTTCGAATTCGAACGAATTTAACCAATTCGATGGTCGAAGTACCCAAAAAATACTTCGAAATTCGAAGTTTTTTACATTCGAATTCTTCACTCGAATTTTGTAAATCTGCCCCTTAGTATGATGTAAAGTGAGTGAATGAGATTCTGAAACAATTTGCAATTGGTTTTCATTTTTTATCACTTAAGGTTTTTGAGTTATTTAGCTTTTTATCCAGCAGCTCTTCAATTTTCATTTTAAGGAATCTGGTTGCTGGTGTGCAAATTACCCTAGCAACCATGCATTGATTTGAATAAAAGACTGGAATATGAACAGGAGAGGCCTGAATAGAAGGATCAGTGATAACAAGTAGCAATAACAATACATTTGTCGCCTTATAGAATATTTATTTTTTAGAAGGGGTCAGCAACGCCCATTTGAAAGCTGCAAAGAGTGTGAAGAAAAAGGCAAATAACTATAAAACTTTAAAAAAATAAATGATGAAAACCAATTGAAAAGTTTCTTAGAATTGGCCATTCTATAACATACTAAAAGTTAACTTAAAGGTGAACCACTTAATATTAATTACATATTGTTATGATGTGTGTAGTTATGGACTATTCCAGCCTGTTACCGACGTCATGCTTTGGATGAGGAGGTACCACCATACTTGTCCTGGGCAGGTAGATAAATAAATAGGTATATATGGAAATATCTGCTTCAAAGTATCAATACGGTATACAGTATTGGATCCAGAATGCAGTATGGAATCCAGGATGGGATCCATTATCTGGAAACCTGTTATGCAGAAAGCTCTGAATTACAAAAAGGCCGTCTCCAATAGAATCCATTTTAATAAAATAACTAAAATGTTTAAACATTTCCCTTTTCTCTATAATAATAAAACAGTACCTTGTACTTGATCCCAGCTAGATATAATTAATCCTTATTGGAAGCAAAACCAGCCTATTGGGTTTATTTAATGTTTAAATACATTTAAAAGGGTTGTTTACCTCTGAGTTAACTTTTAGTATGATGTAGAGAGTGATATTCTGAGAGAATTTGCAATTGGTTTTCATTGTGGTTTTTGAGTTACCGTATATACTCGAGTATAAGCCGAGTTTTTCTGCCCCCAAAATATGTTGAAAAACTCTACCTCGGCTTATACTCGGGTCAAGCGCAAAAACGGTCGCCGGCGTCTAAGAATAGTTGCCGGCGCCTAAGAATAGTTGCCGGCGTCCAAGAATAGTCTCCAAGAATATTCGCCGGCATCCGAGAATGGTCGCCGGCATCCAAAAACGAGACGCCGGCACCTCCAATGGGAGGAGAAACACTCAATTTTTTGATTGAAACTTACCAGAAGCTGCTTCATTTCTCACCCTAGGCTTATACTCGAGTCAATAAGCTTTCCCAGTTTTTGGAGGTAAAATTAGGTTCCTCGGCTTATACTAGGGACGGCTTATACTCGAGTATATACGGTATTTAGCTTTTTATTCAGCAACTCTCCAGTTTGCAATTTTCAGCAATCTGGTTGCTAGAATCCAAATTGACCTAGCAACAATGCCTTGATTTGAATAAGAGACTGGAATATGAATAGGAGAGGGGCTGTATATAAAGGTGAGCAATAAAAAGTAGCAATAACAATACATTTGTAGTCTTACAGAGTATTCGTTTTTTTAGATGGGGTCAGTGACCCCCATTTAAAAGCTTCTTCAGAAGAAGACAAATAATTCAAAAACTATAAAAAAAAGAAAAAAATTAAGACCAAATGAAAAGATGCTTAGATCTGGACATTCTATAACATACTAGAAATAAACTTTAAGGTGAACCACCTCTTTAAAGTGTGTAGAATAAAATTATGGAAAGATCCCTTGGATAACAGGTTCCATACCTGTACTGTCCTACACCATCTGTAATATTAGATAGTGAACTCCAGACCCTGTACTGAAGCAGTGTGGAAGGATTTAATGATTAGTATTCTATAAGAACATGTTAAGAGCCATTGCTGTTTTGACTCCCACACACTCTGCATAATAAGCAGATAGATACAGACAATTTATTTTAATGTTTAATCGCTGTTACTACAGATGAAGATTATTAACTCCGTCTCCCGTGCTTGTCATTTCTCAGTAAAGGAGCAGATTAAAATAATGTGACACAAAATACACAAAGTAATTAAATTATATTTCCCATGTATAATGAAGGCACTGTTAATCTCAATACCACGTATCTTCCATGCAGGAAAAAAATTTAAAGTCTCGGAGCGGAAACTGCGGAGGCTTTCTGTATGTGAGGCTCTACAGCCCCAACCTGAGTCATCTCACAGTATTAGGATCTGACACTCTGATAAACAAGGCTATTAATTAACCATGGATTATAATGTGCTCCTAGAATTATTCTTTAGAAGGGTGAAATTGCTTCTAAATTGAAATAACACAAACACCCCCGGAATTCTATGTGTTACTTTCTGATTTGGGAAAAGTTCATTTTTTTTTTGTTCAGTGTCTTTTAAAGGAGAACTAAACCCTAAAAATGAATATGTCTAAAAATGGCATATTTTATATAATGAACTTATTGCAATAGCCTAAAGTTTCAGCTTCTCAATAGCAGCAATGATACAGAACTTCAAACTTGGCACAGGGGGTCACCATCTTGGAAAGATGCTCAGTGGGCTCTGAGCAGCTGTTGAGAAGCTAAGCTTAGGGGTCGTCACTAATTATCCAGCAGAAAATGAGGTTGGTCTGTAATATAAGATGATGCTACAGGGCTGATTATTAAATTCTGATGCTAATTGCACTGGTTTCTGTGCTGCCATGTTGTAATTATCTGTATTAATTACTAATCAGCTTTATATTGTGACATTTATATTCTATCAGGGGAATGTAATAAAAGTCGCAAAGAGCAAAACAATTCGCACCAATAAGACTAAAAATCCACATCTCGCAATGTAATATTGTTCCTTAAACTGTTATTGCATTGCGAATTTTAATTGCGCATTGCGACTTTTAATTGCGCATTGCGAATTTTAATTGCGCACTCATAAGAAGTGCTTGAAGGTGTCGTAATCTTTTGGAGCAAACATAACGACTTTTTCAGTAAGAAGTTTTATTACATTTACTGCGCATTGGCGCAAACTATAAAATTCGCAAACGGTCTTTCACTGTCGGAAGTGGACGCTAAACAGTTTCCGGGCTCGCAAAAGCTATATTAAATTCGCACAAAGCAAAATTTGTTTGCGCAAAGGCATAACTTTTCGCATTGCGAATAGTTTTTCCGTTAGCGATTTTTATTACATTCCCCCGTATGAGTACTGTATATTGTGAGTGGGTCCCTAAGCTCAGTAAGTGACAGCAGCACAGAGCATGTGCAGTGAATCAGCAGAAAAGAAGATGGGGAGCTACTGGGGCATCTTTGGAGACACGTGTTTTTACTGCTAAAGGGCTGTGGTTGCCTTGGGCTGGTACAGAAGCACAAAACATAATATACATCATTTCTACCTATTTCTTTAGTTAAGCTTTAGTTCTCCTTTAAACCAAATTAATCAAGGCTTTAATACCCTGCACATACCCCTTATATTCCACCATTTTTGCTCTCATTTTTGTCGGGTATATGATAAATATCTGTATTGATGCTGCCTTGCCTTACTCTCAGTCAGTACAGATGACCAAAAAAAGGAGAATTAGAAGGCGCACACCCAACACATCAATGTGAGGTGCAATACTTACGGGACTCCCCAGAAGAGTCACCAAGGTTTCAGGAACATTTCAACAAAGGCAAAGGTTGCACACTCAAAATTAATGAAAAGGTTTGTTTTATTGCATTAAAAGAACATAGTTACAAAAATGGCCCCAAAAGCATAGGCCCTACGGGTTTCGACCATTAAGGTCTTCATCAGGGGAAAATAATACAAAAGAAATAAAAGAAAAGGGCAGTACAGATGACCACTCATACTGTGGGGCAAGTGCTGACATTTTATTGTGTTCCCAAATTTTGGGCTTTCGTTCCTTTATAAAATGGAACTGGTTCACCTTTGTGTTAACTTTATTATGTTGTAGAGAGTGATATTCTGAGAAAATTTGCAATTGGTTTTAATTTTTTTTTTATTTGTATTTTTTTGGGCTATTTAGCATTTTATTCAGCAGCTCTCCAGTTCGCATTTCAGCAATCTGCTTGGCTAGGGTCCAAATTACCATAGAAACCTATTTGAATAAGCGACGGGAAAATAAATAGGAGGGGACTTAAAAAGAAAGATGAGTAATCAAGAGTAGCAGAAAATAAATTTGTAGCTTCACAGAGCATTTGTTTCTAGACGGGAGCCAGTGATCCCTATTTGAAAGTTGGAAAGAGTCAGAAGAAGAAAATAATTTAAAAAAAAACTATAAAAATAAATAATGAAGACCAATTGAAAAGTTGCTTAGAATTAGCCATTCTATGACATACAAAAAGTTAACTTTAACCCCTTTAAAGGAGGAGACCCAGAAAAGATGTGCACCCAGATATGTTGCTCTATAAGAAATTAGGTTTTATCGCCTGCCCTGTGGTGTGTTGGGTCACCTCTGCTTTCTACAAGTACATTTTTAAAGGGGCCCAGTGGAAAAAGCAGGTCTCTGATAGAAGCTCAGACCACAACAAGGCACAAGGCAGTGCTGTCTTAGCTCCTACTTGCCAGGGCAGGCCGTTAAAACAGGGCTCCATTGTGGCCTAGGCACACCCGTGCTCCCAAACATGAGAGCCTGAATAACATGCAAGTTTGGAGATAGAGACAGGGGAATATATTAGCCCCATAAATCAGTACTGCCAAATGAAGGCAATGCTATATTTGGGGGGGGGGGGTACAGGTCTCTATGCTTTATAATGGAGCTCAAATACTTGGAGGTGCTGAGCGATCTGCTATGTTTATTTGTATTTTGGACCTTTATAATTCTGAGCAACTACCATTGACTTTTATTACAAATTCTCTCTTATTTCAAACTAAATTTAATTGCCACTGAAAGCAGTATCTGGTTTGTCCCTTTCTATTCTCTGCTCTAGCTGATAATTCAGAGGCCCGCTCTCTTCCAGCCAAGGGGTACATTTATCAAAGAGTGAAGTTCAGCCACTAGAGTGAAATTCCGCACTCTCAATTCATTTCTATGGGATTTTGAAAGGCATATTTATCAATGGGTGAAAGTGAAATTTATAACTACCTTTATAACTAATTTATAACTACCTTTATAACTAATTTTAAAGGATATGTTTACTTTTTAGTTAACTTTTTTTTTTATATAGGTTTTATTTTATTTTATAGCATTTTAAACAACAACAACAAGAGTAAAAAAGGGATAGAGGAGGAGGTGTACACTATACCTTCATGTCATATGGCATAAGTATCACAAGCATACATTGTAGCATGAAATAAAGCTGGTTTAGGATCTAAACATTTCTAACTTTGCAAGGTGCTGTTAATTTACATCTCTTACTGATGATTAGTGGCCTCAATTGCATGGTTATCTAACCAGGTGGACCATATCTTCTCGAATTTCGAGGGGCATCCCCGTCCTTCATAAGGGCTCTTACTGACGAGCGTTTTTTAGCTGCGCTCCCCTGCTAATTGTTATGCACTGTATGGGAGGCACAGCACCTGCACCTGCTCAATGGGTCAAGTTGATCAATAAACTCCTCCCTGCGATTAGACTTACTTAGGGCTCTTATTGACAAGCGGTTGAAGCTGCGCTCCCCTGCGTTCCATTTTTTCAGCCGCAGGGGAGCGCAGGAATAGACGTATTTAGTTTTTTTCAATTGGGCTGTACTCACACAGGCGCGTGTAGGTGCCGAATGCAGGAAAAATGCAGCATGTTGCGTCTCAACCTGCGTTCGGCACCTACACGCGTCTGTGTGAGTACAGCCCCATTGAAAAAAGCAAAATGCATCTATTCCTGCGCTCCCCTGCGGCTGAACGCAGAAAAAAAATGGAACGCAGGGGAGTGCAGCTTCAACCGCTCGTCAATAAGAGCCCTAAGTAAGTCTAATCGCAGGGAGGAGTTTATTGATCAACTTGACCCACTGAGCAGGTGCAGGTGCTGTGCCTCCCATACAGTGCATAACAATTAGCTTTTTGTCATAGAATAGTAGGACCCTCGCAAGAGATCTACTTTTGTTCAGTGCATCAGTTTTGTTACTTCTACCTGCATCTAGAAGTAATAATAACAGCAGCAATATGCACAAATCATGCAGAATATTTAAAGGAGAAGGAAAGCTACGGAGGCATTTTATTTCCAATAGATTAGCTGCAATAGTGCAAGCTAGAATGCTATATTTATTCTGTAGAATGTTTTACCATACCTGAGCTATAGAAGCTCTCTGTTTAGGAAAGCAGCTGCAGTATTAGCTTGGTGTGACATCACTTCCTGCCTGAGTCTCTCCCTGCTCACTTATAGCTCTGGGCTCAGATTACAGCAGAGAAGGAGTGGGGAGGAGCAAACTGAGCATGCTCACGCCCAAGGCAAGGAGGATTAAGCTGAAGGCAGGAAGTCTGATACAGAAGCCCATGTGTACACAATAGAAGGAAAGAAATGCAGTATTTCTTTGACAGAGGACTCAGAGCAGCATTACTTTGAGGGTTTACTGGTATACTTAGGTGGACCTTTCTGATAAGGCTTACTTAGTTTTAAACTTTCCTTCTCCTTTAAGCAATGATAGTTACAAAATTAAACGCAGAAATTAACACACCAAATTTCTATTTCATGCTCATTCTCCTTTAAGTAAAAGTCAGTAGGTCAAAACCTGTTGTGAATCAATCCTGACAAGCATAAACCAGGTCATTACAAAACCTCCATCCACACCCACTATTTATATAAGCACTCAGTGTAAACAGAGGCCAAGTCACAACGGCTTATATATTAATATTACAGGACTGGGACCAGAAAACTACATATTATTTAAGGACGCTGGCGGTAAACTGCACCACTGCAGTTAAACACCAAAACCATCAGATCTTTGCTTTCATTTTCAACTTGTAGTAGACTTTCCAAAGCTATTTGCTGATTGGTGCAACTGGATTTATACAATTAGTAATTATGATGAAATTCGTTTTCTTTTTTGTGGGGTAAAGCACAGCCTGTAATACAAGTATGGCAATTAAGGAAAGGTCATCTCCCATAGACTCCATTTTAATCAATATAATTAAAATTTTTAATAATAATTTCCTTTTTCTCTGTAATAATAAAACAGCAGCCTGTACTTGATCCAAACTAAGATATCATTAATCCTTATTGGAGGCTAAACCAGCCTTTGTTGTTTAAATAATTTATTTTATAGACTTAAAGTATTGAGATCCGTATTACAGAAAGAACCTTTATCCAAAAAACCTCAGGTCTCGAGCATTCTGGATAACAGGCCCTATAGCTGTAACAGTAATTTATATTTTGTATCCTACTGCCATTCAAGTACCACTCGTACTAAACATTTAATCCCACTTTTCACTAAAACTTTTCTGGGTACTGTAACCACCAGACAGCTACTGTATATATTTGATGTGCAGCAGTAAAGGGTGGGGGTTTGAAAATCAATGTTCAGCACAGGTATGGGATCCCTTATCTGGAAACTTGTTATCCAGAAAGCTACAAATGATAGGAAAGCCATCTCCCATAGACTGCATTTTAATAATGATTTCCTTTTTCTCTGTTATAATAAATCAGTACCTTGTACTTGATCCCAACTAAGATTTAATGAAACCCTATTGGAGGCAAAAAAGTTAAAATTGCGTAATTTTTTTTACGCACTTTTTCTTTGAGCAACTTCGGCCAGAACTTACTTACAAAGGTCGGTAACAGTGGCAAATCTGTTGTTAGCATGGCATACACTAAAGCACGTTTTGATAAATCCGCCATTTATTTTGCACAGCTTTTTACACAATTTTTTCTTAGAATTTCGTTTTACACAGCATAATAAATATGCCCCTAAAAGTACAGAGACCCAGAGGGCCTAGTTCCAGGTCATCCGCAACTAAATTGTTTATGGCATCCTACAAAATTATCTGCCCCACACTTGATAAGCAGCGGTGGAACTGTGGAAGCTTTTCATTGGCTCAGGAGGGAATATAATATATATTAATTAGGGGTAAGGGAATGGAGAGGAACAGATACACATCTGATGCTCTTTTGACCTGCAATAAATACAAACACTCACCATGAATCAAATACATATTATAAATTCATATACACCACTTAATTGTAAACAGTAGATCTGCTTAATAGCACAGCATGTTACATCCCATCTGCTGAGCAGCACAGCGTCGGCTCAAGGCAAATTCTATTATAGAAGCTACTGCATAACGGCAAGTCGGATAGTCATCAGCTAATTGAAAATGTTGTAACCTAAGCATGTACGCTGCACATGATTAACACTAGGACAACACAAAGCAAACAGGTTCAGTTCACTTATTAGATATCCTGTAGACCAGTGTGTGTGTAACTTGTTACCTTCTGTTAAATGATCCACTCAGAATGATTTAAGATGGCAACATGTCACTGGTGAAATGCCCTGAGATCCACGTACAGTGTCCTTGTACCTATTTCAAAAGTATTCAAACCATGGTGAACACCAACTATAACTTTTTGAGCTTTTTGAGAATACAAGAGAGGAGCTCCACTGCATAGAGCTGCTGTACATGAGAACATATTCTGCAGCAATGTCCTATCTATATGCACATGAAGAGAGGAAATTATAGTGCCATGTTTTGGTATTTAAACTAGATTCCCTTTTGCTAGGTATTCTGTACCTTGTAATAGGTGATAATTGCAAGGCACATATTCCATCTTTTAGGAGAAGGAAAGGTTAAAACTAAGTAAGCTTTATCAGAAAGGTCTATATAAATACATTAGTAAACCCTCAAAGTAATGCTGCTCTGAGTCCTCTGTCAAAAGAAAAACAGCATTTCTTTCCTTCTATTGTGTACACATGAGCTTCTGTATCAGACTTCCTGCCTTCAGCTTAAACCTCTTTGCCCTGGGCGTGAGCATGCTCAGTTTGCCCCTCTCCCCCTCCCTTCCCCCGCCCCTGAGCCCAGAGCTATGAGTGAGCAGAGAGAGAGAGACTCAGGCAGGAATTCATCAAGCTAAAATGGCAGCTGATATCCTAAACAAACAGAGAGAGCTTCTAGAGCTGATTACTCAGGTATGGTAAAGCTTTCTGCAGAATAAATATAGTGTTATAGCGTGCACTATTAATCTATTGGCAATAAACTGCCTCGGTAGCTTTTCTTCTCCTTTAAAAGCAATGATATGATACATGGTGAGTTAAATGAGGAGTCGCAAACACAAATCACAAATAGGGTACTTAAAAGGGACCTGTCACCCAGACATAAAAAGCTGTATAATAAAAGTCCTTTTCAAATTAAAGATGAAATCCAAATTCTTTTTATTCATTAATGCATTCATACTTGTAAAATCATTTAAAAAACATCTGCTGTCAATCAAAAATTGCCTGCTCCTCCTCTATGCCTTAGGCCAGGGGTGCCCAAAAGTTAGATCGCGATCTACCGGGTAGACCTTTAGTTGATGATCAGTAGATCTCAAGAGACTGTCTACAAACATCTTGACTTCTGTTTTATCCTCTTCATTCAGATATTTATTCTGTTACGGTTACATAAGAAATAGTTGTTTTTTTAAATACAGTAATATAAATTCTCTTATAAATCAATATAATATTTAAGTAATATTTTTCATGAAACAGAATGCTAACAGTGATATTATGGATGTAGATCACAATGGGACCACATCACTAAAAGCAGACCTTGCATTAGTATGGGCTATTCTGCCTTAGGCAATTACTTTCACTTTCCATTCAGCACTTACTAGATGTCAATGCACTCCCCACATTCCCCCCACTCTCTTCACCATTAAATTGTGTAACCAGTCCATGGGGATGGACATCAAGTCCCCCATTCTGGTGCACAAACAAGATTTTGAGATGATACAAGGCTTGCCTTAATAACAGTGACCACAAAATGGCACCTGCCTGTTTGCTATAATTATGAATTCCCAGACTGAAGGAAGCAAGATTCAAGTAATTTATATAGTGTAATTAAAGTTAATTTTGCTTGACTAATGCGATAAAATAGGACTTTGAATAATTTTTTCGGGTGACGGGTCCCCTTTAAAGGACAAGGTAAGTGTAAATCCGCTTCACTGAATATTTCACCTGCCCACAATATATATGGTCCAGTGGCACCATATTGTGAAAGATCCTTGGTCCTTAGAAGCAGGCAAGACCACACACAATATAGCACAGAAATTGACAAATGTACCTTACTGCAATTGAACTTGGTCCCAGCAACTGTAATGTACCACTGGGATATTTCAGAACATGGTTGTAGTGCAACGCTGGAAGAACTATACACTGGGCCAGTTTGATATACAGCAAAGAGAACTGGCCTAGGGTATAAGGTTAGTGATTGTTATCACATATAAACTTGTCCTTTGACCCAATTATTTACAGTCACAGAATGTGGCACAAAAGTGATGTCTCTGGGGACAATCTGTATCGACTCAGCCTACAGAAAAACTCCTGATTTCCCACTATGCCACCGGTCATTTGGATGCTGATAGGCGGTTTCGGTCCAAAAACACATAAATGTGTGTTTTCAGTCCAAAAATGACATTCATGGCTGGTTTCCATTTGTCTGAATGACGGGAAGCAGGAAAACGAATTGAGAGTGTACAATAGGCCGAAAGCCTGCAGCACTGGGTTTCAAATAGGGTCTCGGGCCACTGTGCTCTGAATGCTGTTACAATGATAAGCAATATCAACCATAAAGCATGACAGTACTGCTGCTTTGTGAAAACAAGGAAAAAGACTAACTATACTAGTATAACATTCCACAGGGCAAGTGCAAAACTGTGTAAAACCTTAATGGAATCGCTTCAACATTTCACATTTCTTTAAGGCACAATTTATTTTTAAATAAAGCCCTTTGTCGAAATTAAAAATAATTGCTATAATGGCACTTTGTGCTGACAGAGGTAACACAGCATGCACCCACAATTACCGTAAAACAGCATCCACTGGATATTACTGAATCTGTATCCATAGCAATACATATACATTAATAATGTACAGTCAACACTGAAATCTCAATGCAGTAGGGATGCACCAAATCCACTATTTTGGATTCGGCCGAACCACCAAATCCTTTGCGAAATAGTCGGCCGAATACCAAACTGAATCCGAATTTGCATATGCAAATTAGGGGTGGGAAGGGGGAAAACATTTTTTACTTCCTTGTTTTGTGACAAAAGTCACGCGATTTCCCTCCCCGCCCCTTATTTGCATATGCAAATTAGGATTTGGATTCGGTTCAGCCTGTCAGAAGGATTCGGCCGAATCCCAAACCGAATCCTGGATTCGGTGCATCCCTACAATGCAGGATACACAGAAGTTTCCCTAATGCTTAAAGCAAACTGACTATTTTGGCCAAAGTACAATTAGGGGCCACAATTAGAGAACGTGTGGGCCTTGGCCTTCTAAGAAGGCTGTTGTACTTTCCCGAGGTCAAGTGGGGGACGTCTAAACACTCCAGTTGTTATTCAACTACAACTCTAAGAATCAACTTGACGGGCCTTTGGCTGGTAAAAGCAATTCAAGAAGAGCTGGAAGGCTTATTGGTACTGATCCATATATGACAAATAGCCATTATAAGTTACATGGAACATCAATTACCTATTTTCCTATATACTAAGCAGCACTTTCTTAAAAAGGTTGTTGTTCGCCTTTTAATTAACTTTTAGTATGATGTAGAGAGTGATATTCTGAGACAATTTGCAATTCCTTTTTTATTTGTGTTTTTTTGAGTTATTTAGCTAGTTATTTATTCAGCAGCTCTCTAGTTTGCATTTTCACCAATCTGGTTACTGGGATAAAAATTACCCTGGCAACCATGCAGTTATTTGAATAAGAGACTACAATATGGATAGAAGAGGACCAGAACAGAAAGATAAGTATTAAACAGTAGCAGTATAAATTCATTTGTAGCCTTACAAAGCATTGTTTTTTTTATCGATGGGGTCAGTGACCCCCATTTGAAAGCTGAAAAGAGTCAGCAACTAATTCAAAAACTATAAAATAAAAAAAAAAGAAACAACTGAAGGCCAATTGAAAAGTTGCTTAGAATGAGTCATTTTATATAACTTACTAAAAGTTAACTTAAAGGTGAAACACTCCTTTAGTTAGAAGTACAGTATCCTCTGTCTCTAGGAGACACAACACTTCCGAGAGTAACTCACCCTCTTTTGTCCAGTATAACATGCCATAATTATCACAGCTTTGTTTATAAGCGCAGTTATTAGAAAACAGGTGATGTCAATATGTGCCATCATCATAATATGAGATGTTGTTATAATAGGGGGTGTGCCATTATAGCAGGGGGGTTGTGCTATAATGAGGTGTTATCATAACATTATAATTGAGGCTGCTAGTATAACAGGGGCTTGCCATTTTTATATAAAAGCGGATGTGCCATTATAAAAGAGGTACTATTATAATAGGGGTGTGCCATAATGAGGTGTTATTATAACATTATAATAGGGGCTGCTAGTTTAACGGGGTTTGCCATTTTTATATAAAAGGGGATGTGCCATTATAAGAGAGGTACTATTATAATAGGGTGTGTCATAATGAGTTGTTATTATAACATTATAATAGGGGCTGCTAGTATAATAGGTTGAGACATTTTTATATAAAAGGGGATGTGCCATTATAAGAGAGGTACTATTTTTATAGGGGTTGTGTCATAATGAGGTGTTATTATAACATTATAATAGGGGCTGCTATTATAATAGGGGTGAGACATTTTTATATAAAAGAGGGTGTGCCATTATAAGAGAGGTACTATTATAATAGGGGGTGTGTCATAATGAGTTGCTATTATAACATTATAATACACAAAAGCTATGAATATCTTGTAAATGATATCCTTATAAATGGTGAGTTCTGATGTCATCAGTTATAAACGGTGAGTTCTGATGTCATTTCTGTCACATGACTCACTGAAATTTGTGTATTATAATAAATAAAGTACCCCCAGTTGCAAATTATGAGGATATTAGAAGTTACCTCGGAGTTCCATGACCTGTATGGCCTCGTGTTTTTATATGGTCATGAAACTCCTCGGTAACCTATAATATCCTTATTATTTACAAGAGGGGGTACTTTATTCACTATATAATAGGGGCTACTAGTATAATAGGGGTGTGCCAAGCCATTATAAGAGAGGTACTATTATAATAGGGGGTGTGTGATAATGAGCTGTTATTATAACATTATAATAGGGCTGCTAGTATTATAGGGGTGTGCCATTTTTATATAAAAGGGGATGTGCCATTATTAGAGAGCTACTATTATAATAGGGTGTGTCATAATGAGGTGTTATTATAACATTATAATAGGGGCTGCTAATATAATAGTGGTGTACCATTTTTATATAAAAGGGGATGTGCCATTATTAGAGAGGTGCTATTATAATAGGGGGTGTGTGATAATGAGGTGTTATTATAACATTATAATAGGGTCTGCTAGTATAATAGGGGTGTGCCATTTTTATATAAAAGAGGGTGTGCCATTATAAGAGAGGTACTATTATAATAGGGGGTGTGTCATAATGAGGTGTTATTATATAGTGAATAAAGTACCCCCTCTTGTAAAATATAAGGATATTATAAGTTACCGAGGAGTTTCATGACCATATAAAAACACGAGGCCGAAGGCCGAGTGTTTTTATACAGGTCATGGAACTCCGAGGTAACTTCTAATATCCTCATATTTTGCAACTTGGGGTACTTTATTTATTATAATACACAAATTTCAGTGAGTCATGTGACAGAAATGACATCAGAACTCACCGTTTATAACTGATGACATCAGAACTCACCGTTTATAAGGATATAATTTACAAGATATTCATGGCTTTTGTGTATTATAACATTATAATAGGGGCTGCTAGTATAATAGGGGTGAGCCATTATAAGAGAGGTACTATTATAATAGGGGGTGTGCCTTACGCGTCTTGTATCTTATTAATAACATGAATACGTGAAAAACATGTCTGTGTTATGAGGAAGACTTATCCAGGGAAAGCATGCTGCTAATAATTAATGCTCAGAGCTGATGATGATTAGGATAATGACATTATTAATAATAATTATTGGCCAGACAAGCAGCTACCCATCTGCCCCTGGAACAAGGCACAGAATCCACTGTATGTATGGGAGGATCCATAGAGGGGGGAGTTGTCACTGCAGCAGTCAGGGCCGTGTGGGAAAGGGACAAAAAGAAAGAGGATTCCCCCCCTCGCCCAGTGTCACCTGCCGCCTCCTCCACTCCCGGCAATCTTACCGTAGCGTGGGCCCTAAGCACGCAGTGTCCGTGCTCTCGATCTCCTGCAGGATCCTTTCGTGCTCGGTCACGGTCTCCAGGCTCCCGCTGCTCTCCGCCATCTTGCTGGGAAGGGAGGTCTCCCGGGCTACCGGTGACAAGCAGCGTCGCTTGCTGCGGTGGTGACTGTGCTGCTGCTTCAATGGGAGAAAGGGAGTAATGACGGCAGCGGCCGCTAGAGGGAGCAGTGACAACAGCCCAGCGTTTCACATAGGAGTTCCCAGGGAAATCCATCAGCACTAGAGCCCACTCAGCTCATTATCATTTCTATCAGGTTATCCATTATAGGGGCACCCAATGGCCAAGCTTATGTGTGTCTGTATTTTTCTCATTCCAGGACTTTGGATGATCCCACAGTGCATTATGGGTTTTGTAGTCTTTCTGTGCTTAGCATTGATAGAAGAAGAGCGCAGCAGCTGAGGTATGGATATCATTGCAGCACCTTGACAGCTGGTTGCCTTTATAGCGACCTAACCAAAGGTTACTGGGCCCATTATAAAATCATTTTAGAGCTCGCTTAAAGGGGTTATTCACCTTCCAACACTTTTTTTGGTTCAGTTGGTTTCTGGTTCAGAAATAAAGACTTTTTTTTTGAGTCTGGCAGCTCAGTAATTCAGGTTCAGACTCTGAACTGTTACAATTTTGGAACATTTAGGGCTCTTACACACGGGCGGTTTTTCCTGCGCTCCCCTGCGTTGCACTTTCTTCTTTTCAGCCACAGGGGAGCGTAGGAGTAGACGCACTCAATTATTGTGAAGGGGGCTGTACTCACACAGACTCATGTATGCTCTGAACGCAGGTGAAATGCAAAATGCTGCGTCCCACCTGCGTTTGGTGTTTACATGTGTCTGTGTGAGTACAGCCCCCTTCACAATAATTGACTACATCTATTCCTGCGCACCCCTGCGGCTGAACAGAAGAAAGCGCAATGCAGGGGAGCACCGGAAAAAACGCCCGTGTGTAAGAGCCCTCACTTGATACATTTCTCAGCAGCATCTCTGGAGTATTAGCAATTATTGTATCAATTCTAACAGCTGCCTGTAAAGAAACCCAGAGATTCTGCTCAGCAGGGACAAAGATAAGAAATGTATCAACTAAATGTATCAATTTAGAACAGTTTACAGGGTCAGCTACCCCCCTCCCCCCTCCCAGCGCTGCTTTAGAAGGTGAAAAATGACACTTTACATTTAAACTTTAGAGAAAACGGTGACAGATAGAAAATAGAAAGTCATTAGAAAAAGTCTTTATTCTGGTGAACCATCTGACACCAACTGAAGTGAAAAAAGTTTTGGAAAGTGAACAACCCTTTTAACTTTTGGAATATGAAATTTTTTTCATGGGCTCCAGGCCACCATCAGTGGGGTACTAGTGTACTTTTCCGAAAAATAACCGGGCCCCCCTTGACAGCGCCAAAGTCGTGCCGAACTGCTGAAGTCCCAAGGAGCCGAAGATCAAAGCGCTGAAGATCCAAAGCCACAAACAGAGCTGAAGCCGTGAAAAGACCCGAAGCGACAAAAGGAGTAGAAGCTGAAGCCCAGAAGCCCAAGCCCGGATTTGTGGAGAGGCCACCAAGGCCCGGGCCTAGGGCGGCAGGATTTTAGGGGGCGGCATGCTGCCCAACCACACCCACATTGGTTCAGAAAAACTGTGCAGGAGATACGGTAGTTTTTTAAATTTCCTGCGCGCCAATCCTCATAGCTCCATTCCCAATGATGAAAATTTGAGCAAATAAAAATGAGCCGACGGGGGTGACGAACAACAACGGGCCTAGAGGTGCCCGCTATGTAAACCCGGCCCTGCCGAAGCCACTAAAGAAGCCAAAGCTAAAGACCCGAAGCCACGAGTTCATTTCTACTAAAAAAACAATTTTTTCTTATTTTGTTTAACCCCTGGCCACCAATGTATTATTTTAAGGCAGTCAGGGCCGCCATCAGTAATCGTGGGAGCCCATAATATTGATAGGACTCTATTTCCCCCAGTTATTAGTTCATTGGTCACCCAGAACCCCTGTCAACAAGTAGAATGGTACCAGGTTAAAAAAAATAAGCATACAGGATCAAGCCCCTGATTTCTTGATCCATGATCGACCCAAATCACCCCCATTCCTCAAAGCCACACCACTTTTCACCTTCACGTCTCTCTCGTAGTAATTCGGCCGGCAGGGTAGGTTCGGCATCAAGAATGTTAGTTACTTTTTTATTCTTATTTATTCTAAAATACACTGTACTTGTTTGGGATCTATTATCCAGAATGCTCAAGACCTGGGGTTTTCCTGATATCGGATACTTCCATAATAACTTCATACATTACTACTAGAAAATCATGTAAACATTAAATTAACCCAATAGGCTGGTTTTGCTTAATTGTATCTTAGTTGGGATCAAGTACAAGGTACTGTTTTATTATTATTAACAGAGAAAAAGAAAATAATCTATCAAAAGTTGGATTATTTGGATAAACTCTATAGGCGCCTTCCTGTAATTTGGCACTTTCTGGATAAGAGTTTTTCCAGATAATAGATCCCCATACCTGTATTCACAAATCTTTCATATGTCCCAACTAAATAACATTGTTTGAAAATGTTCATATCATGAAAGAGCACTTATCATATAAACCCATATTTCGGTTTGGCTGAAACAATGGCAGTTTAGCTAGGAGGGCGGCCATGTTGGGATACAATGTATTAGAGTACTGGTGTTCTCATTTATGATGTCATACACAAGCGCAGAACGAGCAAGATGGAAAACTGCTCACCTTTAAATTCTCTTTATTACAAATAATTTACTTTCACTAACAGTACTTTTATGTTCTACCTTAGCCATGTGATACCTAACAAGCTTTGCAGGCCTTCTTTTTGTCAGTCTGTGAAATCACAAGGGATGCACCGAATCACCCGAATTCCAAATCCTTCATGAAAGATTCAGCAGAATACCAAAACAAATCGAAACCCTAATTTGCATATGCAAATTATGGCTAGGAAGGCGTAAAGAGAGCCGCACAAACATTTTTTTACATTGATAGTTGTGTGACAAAAAGTCATGTGATTTTAAAGGAGTGGTTTACCTTTAAGTTCACTTTAAGGGGCACATTTACTTTACTCGAGTGAAGGAATAGAATAAAAAATACTTTGAATTTCGAAGTATTTTTTTGGCTACTTCAACCATCGAATTGGCTACTTCGACCTTCGACTTCGAATTTTTAAAAAAAACTTCGACCCCCTACTTCGCCACCTAAAACCTACCGAACCTCAATGTTAGCCTATGGGGAAGGTCCCCATAGGCTTTCTAACAAATTTGTGATCGAAGGAAAATCGTTCGATCGATGGATTAAAATCCTTCGAATCGTTCGATTCGAAGGATTTAATCGTTCGATCGAATGAATAGCGCTAAATCCTTCGACTTCGATATTCAAATTTGAAGGATTTAACTTCGACAGTCGAATATCGAGGGTTAATTAACCCTCGATATTCAACCCTAAGTAAATGTGACCCTAAGTATGTTATAGAATGGCCAATTGCAAGCAACTTTTCAATTTGTAATCATAATTAATTTTCTATTGTTTTTAAATTATTAGCCACCTTCTTCTGCTTCTTTCCAGCTTTCAAATGGGGGTCACTGACCCCATCTAAAACCAAATGCTCTGTAAGGCTACAAATGTATTTTTATTGCTATTTTTTATTACTCGTCTTTCTATTCAGACTTCTCCTATTCATATTCCAGTCTCTTATTCAAATCCATGCATGTTTGCTAGGGTAAATTGAATCATAGCAACCAGGTTTCTGAAATTGCAAACTAAAGAGCTGCTGAATAAAAAGCTAACTAACTGAAAAACCACAAATAATGAAAAATCAAAACCAATTGCAAATTATCTTCAAATATCCCTCTCTACATCATACTAAAAATTAACTCAAAGGTGAACAACCTCATTAAAGGGATACTGTCATGCTCCAGCAGAATTCTGCACTGAAATCCATTTCTCAAAAGAGCAAACAGATTTTTTTATATTCAATTTTGAATTCTGACATGGGGCTAGACATTTTGTCAATTTCCCAGCTGCCCCCAGTCATGTGACTTGTGCTCTGCTAAACTTCAATCACTCTTTACAGCTGTACTGCAAGTTGGAGTGATATCACCCCCTCCCTTTTCATCCCCAGCAGCCAAACAAAAGAACAATGGGAAGGTAACCAGATAGCAGCTCCCTAACACAAGATAACAGCTGTCTGGAAGATCTAAGAACAACACTCAATAGTAAAAACCCATGTCTCACTGAGACACATTCAGTTACTTTGAGAAGGAAAAACAGCAGCCTGCCAGAAAGCATTTCTCTCCTAAAGTGCAGGCACAAGTCACATGACATGGGGCAGCTGGGAAATTGACAAAATGTCTAGCCCCATGTCAGATTTCAAAATTGAATATAAAAAAATCTGTTTGCTCTTTTGAGAAATGGATTTCAGTGCAGAATTCTGCTGGAGCAGCACTATTAACTGATTCATTTTGAAAAAAAATTTTTTTTCCGATGACAGTATCCCTTTAAGGATTTGGAGTCAGTTCAGCCAGGCAACATGTAAATCCTGCTGAAAAAGGCCAAATTCTGGCTGAACCCCAAACACATCCTGGATTCGGTGCATCCCTAAAAATCACCAGAGATGAGCTGAAGTGTTTTCAGATTACTTCTATTGCAGCGAAACAATAAAAAGGTGTATCTTGCAACTGCCCACTCCAGTGAGACTGCAGCGAGGAATCAGTCCCATCTGGCAGCAGCAGCCTTGTGCATTTTTAAAGAAAATATTGACCTAAAACTTACCACACTTTTTAAAACATTGGTTATTATGAGATGGGGGTTGAGCAATAGGAAATTGAACGGGAGTGTCTCTTTAAACAAGCCGTAGCTCCATAAAATGTTCATTTCCTATAAAAAATCTTTGACATGTTTAATTTGAGATGAACAATTTAAGATGAAACGTGTTAGTTTAAATCACCTAATTAAATATCAGAAACGTCAAGCCCCAAACGACTTTATTGGCTTATAGCATTAAACGGCAAACACAAAGCAGATTGGGGCTTGTTACAGTTGGGTAGAAGGAATGCCTACCATGTGTTTATAATTAGGCAAGCCAACGGAGAAACCGGGCCACATTCGGCTTTTACAGAGGGATGGAGGGTAGGACTCAATACAATAACCTCTTTCAGCTTTGTTTTCCCACAAGCTAACTTCTCCGAACAAGCCTGTAGAATTAAGATAGCTATCTAGCTAAATTAATAATGGATATATGTAAGGCGCTCTGTGTACTTGTAAAGTTCTGCAAGCCGGACAGTGTATTCTTGCCTGAGAGATGCTACAATGACCTGCCAAACTGCAATCTGATCACATGCAGGTCCCAACATGATAAATCCTATAATATGAGTTTCTGTCTAACTAATGTGTCCAACTGTATCCCACTCCTGCATGCACATCCCAGATGCATGCATCCTACTAGATGAGATTCTGATACATATTAATATATTATACGCACCAAATATAAGTAGAGTTTTCCCTTTAAGGGCAAGTTTACCTGCAAATGTTCCTCAAGGGGGCATTGCCTTGAGATACCCCTAAATATATTTGCTTTATTTATTTCATATTTGGGGGGTTAAAATAGTGTGGCTGAAATACTGTATATATATTTTTTACTATTTCTGTTTTTTGGTGTAGTAGTCCCATATAGTTCAGTGGATATCCATGGGCATACACCCCCAAACCCTAATTATTCTGCTTTATTTATTTATTTAATATTTGGGGGGTTAAAGTAGTGTAGCTGGCTGGCATAATTTTATACATATATATACTGTATATATATTTTTTATTATTATTATTTTTTTCTTTGGTGTAGTAGTCCCATATAGTTCAATGGATATCCATGGCACTAAATAAGCACTCATCCCCAAACCCTACTTATTCTGACTTCAGAACAAGTAAAATGAAGGGTCAAAATAAAGGAAGCTTTGCAGTACAGGTATGGAACTTGTTATGCCGAACGTTTGGGACCTGGGGTTTTCCAGATTAACAATCTTTCCGTAATTTGGATCTTCATACCTTAAGTCTACTAGAAAATCATGTAAACATTAAATAAACCAAATAAGCTGTCTTTGCTTCCAATAAGGATTAATTATATCTTAGTAGAGACAAGTACAAGGTACTATTTTATTATTGCAGAGAAAAAGGAAATAATTTTAAAAAATTTGGATGTAATGGAGTCCATGGAACACTTCTGTAATTTGGAGCTTTCTGTATAATGGGTTTCCAGATAACAGATCCCGTAGTTGTATATATATATATATATATATCTATATATATATATATATATATATATATACACCTATGACTAAGTACCGGAGGGTATGAAACGCGTAAGGTCGGCCATGTGGGGTCATATGTACCATTTTAAATGTGATTAGTAATAAAATTTCTATTTTTAACTAAGAATTGAGCCTTGGGACATATATCCTGGATATATATATATTTATAGTACAGAGAATAGACACAGACAAACACTGCTTTCAATAGCAATACATATACAAATAACTTCAAAACCATAGACAATTTGTATTGAATGTATATTGCACAGTTACTTAGAATTATGTTTTCTTTTATTAGGCAAATATAATTTTTTTGGGGTTGACATTCCCTTTAAACTTTTTCTTATAACAGGCAGACAGTAAAGGAATACTTTACTGTATGAAGATAGCATTCCTTCGCTATATAAATTTCCACATAATTTTGCCTCCATTATAGGCTGTAATATCAGCAGCAGCCAATAGTGGGCATACGGATGGTGTTAAAATAACAAAAATAACTATGTGATTTTGGGTAAGTTACCTGTTGTGAAGGTATCTAGCCTGCAGAGATGGATTGTGATGTACAGCTAACAGACAGAGTTACAAATGAAATATTTCAAGTTACATTGATGATATATTAAGAATTCACACTAATCATCAGAGAGAGCTTGGATTGCAGGGAAAAGTATTGGCAGGTGCAAAGCTATGGCAGAGGGCTAACAATGTTGGAATCGCACAAACAAAAAAATAACGTATTTAATTTATAAATAGGAAGGTGATATTTTCCATTTAAAACACCATAATAATTACTAATTAATTTGAACCAGTATCAGACTAATACAAGTAGTAAATAATAAATATATTTAATTCATAGTGCATTGCTTGGCAAACAACCATGCATTTAACTGGAGGGAAAGTGCCTATTTCTTTTAGTTACAGTAGAATTATTCTTTTGTATAAGATTTTTCTTTATGGGGGTTGATTCTGACTGCTTGAAAAAGGTGGCCTCCCTACCAATGCCAAAATATTCCTGGCTGGTCCTGGTAAAGGAGAAGAGATAACCTTGACCCTGAAAGTATGGGATGTGTGCAGAGAAGAGACAAGGGAGACCCTATGAGAAGCAAACCGGGCTTCTGTATGAAAAAGGATTTTTTGTGTTTTCTAGTTTGTTCAATATTTTGTAAATGTTGCTTTGAAACCAACCAGTAGCCAATCAGAACCGGCAGGAAGATAATTAACATAGTGAAAGCCCAGGAAAAGCATACACTCAGCTTAGGAAATTTTTTACTAAAACTGGGAATCAACAAATGATATTTCATTTTTCATTGGTACGTCTGATATAATGTACATTATTATATATAATAATTTACATTAAATATTATAATATATATATATATATATATATATATATATATATACTTCCCAAAAGCCATGAATATGCTGTAAATTATATCCCTATAAATGGTGCTTAGTGATGTCATTGTTTATTATAGGAGTTTTGTGATGTCATTTCTGTCACGTGACTCACTTAAACTTATGTATAAATAAATAAAGTATGTATTATAATAAATAAAGTACCCCCTGTTGTAATATATGAGGATATTATGTCAACTTGGAGTTCCGAGACCTTTATAAAAAAAATACTGAGCATTCAGCCTCGGGCTTTTATATGGTCACGGAACTTCTAGGTGACTTATAATGTCCTTATATTTTACAATAGAGGGTTCTTTGTTGACTTTATACACACACACAGTTCCCTAGAGATAGCTCTAATGGTATTGTACAGTGCATTATAAAAGGTATGGGACCTGTAACGAATCTTTACGTAATTTGGATCTTAATACCTTAAGTCTACTAGAAAATCATGGAAACATTAAATAAACCCAATAGGTTGGTTTTGGCTCCAATAAGGATTAATTATATCTTAGTTAGGATCAAGTGCAAGGGATTGTTTTATTATTACAGAGAAAGAGGAAATCATTTTTAATTTAGATTATTTGGATAAAATTAAGTCTATGGGAGATGGCCATCTTGTAATTTTAATTTGGAGCTTTCTGAATAATGGGTTTTCCGGATAACAGATCCCATTTCTGTAATAGATTTTAGGCAGCTGATAGTATTAATGCATCCATAACCAGTGCCTCTAACAGAGTCATTGGAAGATGCCAGCAGTTGCAGATCTATGGAGACAATATAGGGACAGGAATACAGATCTCCACAGCAACATAACATTTTTTTGTGAAGCCTACCGAATAAGGCTTAGATTTGTTTTTTTACCTTAATGTTGTTCCAAGGGGCAGCTCCAGTGTCTCTATCTCAGCACACACCTTCTCGTATATTTTATCCGCCGCCTTCTCATCTGCTGCTATATCTGGCTGGGCTGCACTGCCGGCCATGGCCATTTCTCCACAGACTGACTTCAACACACACATTTGTATTTTTGTTTTTTACAGAGAAATATTCTGGAGTCAGCATTATGACCAGAAAAAAAATATCACCCTATCCTGATATCCTGATTTAGGAAATGCTGAGTAGGAGATTCTTGACAAAGAAAGGAAACTAGTTTACCGGCAGGCAAGTACAAATACAGGCTAATGCAAGAATACCATTCATTCCATGCAGTGGGGTAACTATAGATTACTGCACCCTGAAGCAATCTATTTCATTATTCCACAAAACCTGAGGATCATGGGCCCTCATTATTCCTATAAGTGGCTTTGTTTCTGTTAATGTTACATCCCTGATTCCATGGACAAATGTATCTGATACATCAGCACCATCATTCTAAGGATCTAAACTGATTTTGAGTTCCAAAATTGAGTTTGGGTTGTCCAAAAATGTATCTTTTGTTATCTGTTTGATATGTTAAGGCCATCGGCATTTATCATTAGGATAAGGGTGAAGAGGAGGGAGGATGTGGACAATAGAAACAGTGGGAAAAGAATGAGAATAATGTCTATCAGTGCCGGGCCAAGCTGGGCAGGCGCCCTAGGCAGGCCGGGCAGTCATGGCGCCTATTTGCTGTGCGCATGCGCGAATTTACGCTCGAGTGCGCATGCGCGAATATACGATCGCGTGCACATGTGCGAATTACGCCCGCGTGCGCATGCGTGAATATACGCTCGCGTGCACATGCGTGAAGTTCGCGTGCATGCGCAGAAGCACAAAAAGCGTGAAGGAAGGGGCAGAGAAGGACTTGGGGTAGATGACAGCGGAGGTACGTGCCTGGCGCCCTCCCAGCTTTGCGCCCTAGGCACATGCCTACTCTGCCTACCCCTAGTTCCAGCCCTGATGTATATTACTTAAAAAAATACATTTGGCGGTCATGTTCAGTCCAGTGGTAGCACATTCCAAGTTTGCTATAACCTATTGATACTTTGAGGAAGAAATTAAATTAATGTATACTGATTTAAAAACAGCCAATCAAGATAGTCCTAGAAATGAAGCAATTTATATAAGTATGCCCAGTAGTGATGTGGGGGTCAGGGAATGGAAGCCAGCAGATTTTTTGCGCTAGCTGGCCCGAACCCACCTGACCCGCAGGTAAACCCACACATCACTAATGTCCAGTGTACCTAGACCATGGATGTCATACTCTGCCTGCTCTATGCTCCCTGTGTGCCATACACTGCCTGTCCTTTGTTCCTTGTGTGTACCATACTCTGCTTGTCCTATGCTCCCTGTGTGTGTCATATTCTGCTTGTCCTCTGCTCCTTATATGTGTGTGCCATACTCTGCATGTTCTGTGCTACATGTGTGTGCCATAATCTGCCTGCCCTATGCTCCCTGTGTGAGTCAGACTCTGCCTGTCCTAGGCTCCCAGTGTGTGTCATACTCTATCTGCCCTATGCTCCCTGTGTGTGCCATACTCTGCCTGCCCTATGCTGCTTGTGTATGCCATACTATACCTGCTTTTTGCTCCCTGTGTTTGTCATACTCTGCCTGCCCTATGTTCCATGTGTGTGCCATACTCTGTCTGCCCTATGCTCCCTGTGTGTGCCATACTCTGTCTGCCCTATGCTCCCTGTGTGTGCTATACTCTGCCTGCCCTATGCTGCTTGTGTGTGTCATACTCTGCCTGCCCTATGCTCCCTGTATGTATCATACTCTGCCTGCCCTGTGCTCCGGGTGTGTGCCATACTCTGTCTGCCCTATGCTCCCTGTGTGTGCCATACTCTGCCTGACCTATGCTGCTTGTGTGTGCCATACTCTGTCTGCCTAATGCTCCCTGTGTGTGCCATACTCTGCCTGCCCTATGCTGCTTGTGTGTGCCATACTCTAACTGCCCTATGTGCCCTGTGTTTGCCATACTCTGCCTGCCCTATGCTCCCCGTGTGTGCCATACTCTGTCTCCCTTATGCTCCCTGTGTGTGCCATACTCTGCCTGCCCTATGCTGCTTGTGTGTGCCATACTCTGCTTGTGGGAGGTGAACCTGGTGAAGGTGTGTTAGCATTTGAAAATACTTGTTAGGGGTCCCCAAGGTGTTTAATCATCTGCTTGGGGGCAGCTGTGTTATCAATGGGGGGAGGATGAGGAATATGGATTTAAGGGTATGTCTTAATATGACTTAATCTTGTTTCACATATGAGTGATATCCCTGCAGTGAGCACCAACCATGTGCTTTTTGGTGGGCAACCACCATTAATGTAGACACGGTCTTAAAAGTTCTTGTTGTAACATGGGTGTGGTTTAAATACAGAGAGTGGTCAACACTGGCTTCCATTATCAGACCTCGGTACCATGTAGACCAGAAAAATTCCTGCCCTCGGTAAACAGAAGTTGGACAGCACTGTATTACATATCAGGTCATCTGTCTTACCACTCCACAATCTGCCCACTCAGTCTACCATGATCTCGGTTACAATTTTTCTTATTCATTGTTGAGTCCCCAAAAATCAGTGACCACTCCACTATCTGCTAGGGAATCAGGAGTAGTCTCTAGGCCAGAGGATGCTTAAAATGCAGTGACTGGAGACGTCATATACTTGCTTTTATTTTTCTATTTTGCGTCTTCAGATGTTCTACTGTCTGTTGTCAACATAATGATTGCAGATCTCATTACTGCCATACAAACTGCATTACGTTTAATTACATTTGGGCTGATAGATCTTTATTCCATCTCTGTAACAGTTTTAGCAAAGCTATTGGAATAACAGCGAATCACGCTGATGAAACTTGTGCTTGTATGTCAGCAACATTTAATTTTTGTTTCTGTTTTAGGTTTGCAAAGGTGTTTACTCTTTTTTTTGTTTAATTTTAAAGGATACTCAGCATACAGTCATAAAGCCATTAAATGCATTCTCAAGATGAAAAGCAACATGATCTCAAAGCAAAATGAGGTTTTCATAGTACTTGAGTTAGGGGGAAAAGCAAGGGAGTACATTTAGTGTAACTGGATCCTGCAACTAGGACCTGTTATGCAGAATACTCGGACCCTGGGGTTTTCCGAATAACTGATCTTTCTGTAATTTGGATCTTACATAGTGAGTTAGGTTGAAAAAAAGACACATGTCCATCAAGTTCAACCTTTTAAGTCTATATATAACCTGCCTAACTGCTAGTTTATCTAGAGGAATGCAAAAAACGCATTTGAATCCTCTCCAATTTGCCTCAGAGGGGAAAAATTCCTTCCTGACTCCAAGATGGCAATCGGACCAGTTCCTGGTCTGAGTCTGTTACTAAAAGATCACTTCAATCACCATACTACATTCTGTACTGAATATCTATTAATTATTAATTATCCATATATTTAAATGCTCCCTTCCCACAGTACCTAGAGCAGTTCCAAAAATATTATTTTATTAGGGATGCTCCAAATCCAAGATTCGGTTCGGGATTCGGCCAAGATTTTGCCTTTTTCAGCAGGATTCGGCTGATTCCAAGTGCCTGGCCGATCTGAATCTGAATCCATTAAATCACATGGCTTTTTGTCACACAAACAAGAAAGTCAAAAATATTTTCAGCCCAGTGCACAGTTCTCCTTCCCTCTCCTTTCCCTAATTTACATATGCAAATAAGGGTTCAGTTCAGTATTCGTTGAATCTTTCACAAAGGATTTTGGATTCTGCAGATTACTAAAATAGTGTATAATATATTATATATAAATATATATATAAATATATTGAAGGCTGTATGTTACACTTGACCGAAGCATCCAGCATAAATCATGGGAGGAAGAGTGCGGGTACTTTCAGAACAATTATATATATTGAATAAAGTACCCCCTCTTGCAATTTATAAGGATATTCTAAGTTGCCGAGGATTTTCATGACCATATAAAAACACGAGGCCGAAGGCCGAGTGTTTTTATACAGGTCATGGAACTCCGAGGTAACTTCTAATATCCTCATATTTTGCAACAGGGGGTACTTTATTTATTATAATACACAAGTTTCAGTGAGTTTTGTGACAGAAATTACATCACTACTCCATTTATAACTGATAACATCAGTACTCACCATTTATAAGGATATTATTTACAAGATATTCATGGCTTATATATATATATATATATTTCATAAAGTATCACTATTGTAAAATATAAGGATATTAAGTTACTGAGGAGTTCCATAACCATATATAAATATATATATATATATATATATATATATATATATATATATATATATATATATATATATATATATATACAGGTCATAAAACTCTGAGGTTACTTCTAATATTCCAAAAAGGGGGACTTTATTTATTATAATACACGAGTTTTAGTGAGTCATGTGACAAAAATGACATCACTACTTACCGATGATATAGAATATAGGAGATAATTACTTAAGAATTTGAGTAGTATGAGTGTTACATTAAAGTGATACCCACTAGAGAGTAAGGAGAGTAAAGAAGCAATGGCTTTGCCCTGGGATGGGGTTAGTGAAAGCTCTTAGGCTGCTGTAATAAAGTGCTCCAGATAGGAACAGGTGAGTAAGCCAGCTATGGAAATCACCAAGATCAGGGCATCAATAGGCGCACTTGTGAATTATTTATCCGAGCACACTGGGGAGCATAAGCACTTGGTGCAAATATATCGTTAGTGTGCAGGAGCGTGTTTAGCTGCAAGTATCCTTAATAAATCCTGTTAATATGTACGCCGTTTACATACATGTTTAAGCAATCAGCCGTCGTTAATAAATGAACCTTCAGTATGCTGAAACCCCTGAAAGAGCTTTATACCTACAAGTATAGGTTCCATGAGTCTATTGTACATACATATTCTATTTTCTGTTACAAATAAAAGAAATACTGTAATTATGTAGTATAATGCAGTGTAATCAGTGTCGGACTGGGACACCAGGGGCTCACCCAAAAACCTTTGACCAGGGGCCGTCCAATTAATCTTAGACAAGGGGCTCACTCTCAGTACTATTATTCTTCCTCTTGTCACTCAACCGCTATTCTCCTAGTCTCTTTTCTTTACATACTATAATCTATTATTCCATCTATTTAGTCTCTTTGTTCTCATAGAAATAGGGAATAGCCATGAAATAGGCCAAATATTTAGCAGCACGAAGGCCCACTGACACCTGGGCCCACCTGGACTTTTCCTGGTATCCCGGTGGGCCAGTCCTACACTGAGTGTAATTATGTAGTAAATAAAGCAGTATATTGAATAGCACAACTGACATGCAGAATTAACAGTTTTCTGATACCACTAGAGGGCAGAAAAGTATAGCCGAATCGAAGAGAAAAGTGGGTACAATAATGTAGCAGAGTATATTAGAACAGTATTGCTTCATCTATATTTTGTATGTATGCTCGCAGTATAGGAAACTGTACTGCATTTATATCTAATATAGCAGTCACTGAGGATTAAAAGTAAGTCTTGCTTAGTCTATGCAAGAATTAAAGGGGTGGTTCACCTTTAAGTTAACTTTTAGTATTTTATAGAGTGGTTCATTCTAAATAACTTTTCAGTCAGCCTTCATTTTTAATTTTTTATAGTTTTTGAATTATTTACCTTCTTCTTCTGACTCTTTGCAGCTTTGAAAGGGGGGTCACTGACCCCATCTAAAAACCAATGCAATACAAATGTATTGTTATTGCTACATTATATTACTCATCTTTCTATTCAGGCCCCTCCTATTCATATTCCAGTCTCTCATTCGAAGCAATGCATGATTGCTAGGGTGATTTGGACCTTAGCAACCAGATTGCTGAATTGCAAACTGGAGAGCTGCTGAATAAAAAGCCAAATAACTCAAAAACCACAAATAATAAAAAATGAAAGCCAAATGCAAATCATACTAAAAAGCTCATTTAAAGGTGAACAACCCATTTAAGGGATGTTTCTAAATGTAATTAAATAGTATATGAATTGCTTTTATTGCACTCAGTGCAGCACTGCTAACTAGATACTATGGGGCAAATTCACTAACCTGTGGAAATTCGTCAGCGACGGCTTTCGCTCACATCGCCACACTTCTCAAAGGTGAAAATTTGCCAGGACAACGCTAATTCACTAAAATCCGAAGTTGCTCCCGGGGCACCGAACGGTGGCGAGGTTTTGCTAGCGTTAATTCGGCAAGCAAAAGTTGAGCTAGCGTTGGCTAATTTGCATATGGTGGGAAGTTAAATTTCATTGGACGTATATGTTGCAGCAAATACATTACACTACACAAGCCCAGGGAACCTTAATAAAATAAAATAAAGTTGTTATATTGCCCTACACATGAGCCCAGTGTATAGTTTATGTGCCATATGTAAGGAAATGTAGGGGGAGCCCGGGTACCCTAAAAATATTTACGATCTTTTGCAGCCTATCACCCTAAAAAACTGAAAAGTCGCCAGCGTTTTTTCAAAATCTTCAAAATCTTCAACTTTTTTTGAGGAACTCCTATATACTCTATTGCACTTCGCCTGGTCTGAGGTGGCGAAGGCAAGTCTGACGCAAGAGGCAACGTTCATTAAAATCTGCATCTTAGTGAATTTGCGTAGTTACGTCCATTCGCCAGTGCGAAAATTCGTCTGGCGGTAGAATACGAAGTAGCATTGCAGTCTATCTCCTTCGCTAGCGAATATATGCCATCGCCCGTTAGTAAATCGGCGAAGTCCCAAAATGACGTCACGCTGGCGAATTTTCGCCAGCGTTAGTCACTTCACCCTTTAGTAAATTTGCCTCTGTATGTCCACCAATTCAGCATACATTACCCTACATTTCTGATTTTGACCACTAGATGGCATACGGACGTCAACTGAAAGTCTTCTGGAGCATTCAACAATCTATATATCTGTAGTAAATATGTTTAGCACCTGTTGCTCAGGTGATGCAGTATAGAATCCACATGTAAAATCTGTAAGTGTTTGTTTTTCCTCTTTCATAGTCTCTTTACCCACTTTTGCCCAAAATTAGAATCTCCTAATGTAAAAGCTATAGATGAACCTACTGCCTGTTAATCACGACTTCCATCAGTTCAAGTCTAAATGAGGCCGATAACTATGAAGGAATTATTGAGTAGAGTAGAGGGGCAGCACATATCTAGAGCTGGTCTTTCTCTAATTTGTTAGCACATGACACCAGCTTCCATGTAGTCTGCAGATTCCTTAATAGGCAGTAAATCTCTATTAGACACAATGACGTTACACTGTATTATTTAATTATGTTACTTAATGTGATGATGCCAATTGCACATCTTCGGCCATGCAAAATAATATGGTGTGACTAATGAACTGGGGCTCGTAGTGCTGTGACTGTGTATAGTTTGTGTATATTTTGGTACAGGTATGGGACCTGTTATCCAGAATGCTCAGGATCTGGGGTTTTCTAGATAATGGATCTTTCTGTAATTTGGATCTTCATACGTAAGTCTACTAGAAAAGCATGTAAACATTAAACAAGCCCAATAGGCTGGTTGTGCTTCCAATAAGGATTAATTACATCTTAGTTTGGATCAAGTACAAGGTACTGTTTTATTATTACTGTGCAAAATCATTTTTAAAAATTCAGATTATTTGGATATGATGGAGTCTATGGGGGACGGCCTTTCCATAATTCGGAGCTTTCTAAATAACGGGTTTCCGGATAATGGTTCCCATACCTGTACATGCAGGTTTAGGGGCCGATTCACTAACTTCGAGTGAAGGATTCGAAAGTAAAAAACGTAGAATTTCAAAGTTTTTTTTGGGCTACTTCGACCTTCGACTATGACTACGACTTCGAATCAAAGGATTCGAAGTAAAAATCATTCGACTATTCGACCATTTGATAGTCGAAGTACTGTCTCTTTAAAAAAAACTTCGACCCCCTAGTTCGCCATCTAAAAGCTACCGAAGTCAATGTTAGCCTATGGGGAAGGTCCCCATAGGCTTGGCTAACTTTTTTTGATCGAAGGATATTCTTTCGATCGTTGGATTTAAATCCTTCGAATCGTTCGATTCGAAGGATTTAATCGTTCGTTCGAAGGAATAATCCTTCGATCGTACCATCGCACTATTTGCGCTAAATCCTTCGACTTCGATATTCGAAGTCGAAGGATTTCAATTCCCAGTCGAAGGATTTCAATTCCCAGTCGAATATCGAGGGTTAATTAACCCTCGATATTCGACCCTTAGTGAATCATGTGTTTGAAGACAATGATGTAGTGGGGCTGGGAGAGATGTAAATGATAAACAAGCTTGTAAAGCACTATATTACATATTGGTTTAGCGACAAGCCTGCCAGGATACATGCAGATATGTGACCGCAAATATGGCTGCATAAAAATAGCTTTTAATCGCTGGTCCAATTGCTTTTAATCGCTGGCAGAGCAAATTCTGTGCATGGCTTAAAGGGATACTAAAAACTTCACTTTAAACTCGACATTTGGGGGAAGATTTATTAAAGATTGAGTTGTGTTTTCTACTAAAAGTCTAGTTTTCAAGGTTTTTTTTTGGTCAAAAATCCATTTTTCGGGTTAAAAAAAAACCTCAAATTCTTTGAGATTTATTATACCCCGACCCTGAAAATTGCTTGAGTCCAAAAATATACCATCTAAAACCTGTCGAGGTCATGTTGAAGTCAATGGCAGAGGTCTCTTGAACCATTTGAAGATGTTTTTTATACCTCGAATGAACTTGCAACTCAAATGGTTTATTATTTAAAAAAAACTTGAATGGAAAAACTCGAATCAGCAAGTTTGGGGTTTTGATCAAGAAAAAACTTGAATCTCTTGAATTGATCGAGTTTTCAGGCAAAATCCTCCAAAAAAAACTCAACATCTTCAAATGGTTCAAGGGACCTCTGCCATTGATTCCTACATGACCGCAACAGGTTTTAGATGGTGTATTTTTGTATTCAAGATATTTTCAGGGTAATAAATCTCAAAAAATTCAGGTTTTTTTTTTTAAACTTTTTTAAACTTGAAAAAATTATTTTTGACCAAGAAATAACCTTGAAAACTGAAATTTCTATGGAAAACACAACTCGATCCTTAATAAATCTGCCCATTAATAGCCTTCATGATGCTCAAGTTTTTTCAGAGGGTTTTGCCCAAAAAACTTGATCATTTCGAGCAATTTGCATTTTTTTACACGAGAACTCGATCAGTGTGTATTTGGGTTATTAACCCCAAACTTGCTGATTCGAGGTTTTTCCATTCAAGTTTTTTTTCTAGAAATTGCCGGCGGGACGGGAACGCTTTATTTTCCGAAGTCGCCCGAGGTTGCTTCGCAAGGAAACTTCAGCCAAGTTCGGAAAACGAAGCGATCCGAGTGCCATCCCACAGGCAATTTGGATTCTAGCGGGCAGGAGGCATTTCAGTGAGATTAGTCGCACTGAAGAAGAGGAGATTTGTCGCCAGGCGACTAATCTCCCCGAATCTGTGTGTGTGCCTTGACCCTAAAAGTCACAATAATAGGACATAGACTACCTATTGGGTATAATGATTCATAGTTTAAAAACACCTCAGTATAGTTAACTCTGGAAAAAAAATACACAAGTCAAAAGCCCAATCTTCTTATCTGGGAAAGTAAAAATGAATTTGTCCCCAAATGCAGAAAAATCATTCCTGACCCCATAATGGCAATTGGGTTAGTCCCTGACCTATAAATCACTAACGGCTGCACCACTGGGCCACTAGTGAAACAATAGGACACCCAGAGATTATTGGTGGTATATACCTGGCAGTAAATGGAATAATTAGTAAGTGGTATCCCTACTGTGTGTGTGAAAAAGCCCTCAAGGCTAGTTTAAGACCTATTATATCTATTACTAGTGTGTACAAATTAGCAGAATCGTTAGCAAAATTCAGGTAATGAGATCTGTTAATTGCTTAACTACTTCTCAAATGTAAATCTCTCTCTTTGTCTGTAGAACCCCCCTTTCAGCTTCTCAGTCTCTTATGTCAGAATAGTATTACCACTCTGTGTGTATTTCAATCATGCGGTTATGCTGATTTTCAGATAGGGATGAGTATGGCTCATTTAGGTTGCTGATATACATGGCTTCTTCACTAGCTGCAACTTTTGGTTGATCCAGAGGAAGATTAAAAAAAAAAAAAACTATTCCTTCTTAGCTACAAAATAGCAATTGGATTGGTCCTTAGATTAACATTGTTAATACAGGTATGGGACCTGTTATCCAGAATGCTCGGGATTTTCCGGATAATGGATCTTTCTGTAATTTGCATCATCATGCCCTAAGTCTACTAGAACATAATTTAAACATTAAATAAACCCAAATAGGCTGGTTTTGCTTCCAATAAGGATTAATTATATCTTAGTTTGGATCAAGTACCAGCTACTGTTTTTATTATTACGGAGAAAAAAGGAAATTACTTTTAAAAATTTGGGTTATTTGGATAAAATGGAGTCTATGGGAGGCGACCTTTCCCTAACGGAACGGAGCTTTCTGGATAACAAAGTCAATGCAGGATTAAAGCCGCTCCAGACTCACCCCTCATATGTTCACCACAATACAGCTCCATTATCAATTCCAGTAGCTCTGCCAGCAGCGTTCCCACTGTAATAAGTCATTCTAGAGCAAAGGAAAAAATCTGGATAAAATTGATGGTTTATTCTAATAGGTTACAGACCAACATCGCCTGGCGCGTTTTGGGAGCACCTCTCTTAATCATAGGTTTACAGATTCAGACATGTCACTTCCTTAAAGGAACAGTAACGTCAAAAAATAAAAGTGTTTTAAAGTAATGAAAATATAATACAGTGTTGCCCTGCACTGGTAAAACTGATGTGTTTGCTTAAGAAACTCTACTATTGTTTATATAAATAAGCTGCTGTGTAGCCATGGGGGCAGCCATTCAAAGGAGAAAAAGCTCAAGTTACACAGTAGATAGCAGATAAGCTCTGTCTGTCTAATGGTGTTATCTGATATCCATTCGTTAACCTGTGCCATATAGCCGTTTTTCAATTTCCGCCATTGCTCTACAGCAGCATGTTTAAATGAACTATAGTAGTGTTTCTGAAGCAAACAGATCAGTTTTACCAGTGCAGGGCAACAGTACATGATATTTTGATTACTTTTAAACACTTAAATTTTTTGGTGTTACTGTTCCTTTAAATAGGCCCCCAATACCGACCCCTTCAGGAGCTACATGAAATTGCAATATCTATAAATATCTACATGTACATACAGTTAAAAATCCCCTACGTTAAAAAAAGCTCTTTATTAATCTTCATTAAAAACCCAATCAGATTAAATATCAAAAACAACCATAGTGGCTCGAGAAGTCTCTTCCACTACGTAGATGAAACTGAGAATGTGCCCTTGAACAACATCAAATCAGATTTAAGAGCTTCTATGAAATAGGATATGGCAGAAGCAATTCTGTTTCTAAGAACAATACTTTAGTTAATTTTGGATTGTATTAAACAGCTATTCTACAGCTATATGTCATGTTTAATTAATAAATAAGTTGTTTTAGGGTTTCCAATTGTTTATGTAGTTTAACTTTGTTTTTGGTTTACAATTACCAAAGGATGGCGTTTATATTTTTGAGCTTTGGCAGTGATAAAGTGCCTTGTATGTTGTGTACTTCTTTCAACATGAAAAAGAGGAGTTAGGGGCAAATTCACTAACCTCCAGAAATTCGCCAGCGACGGCTTCGCTCACATCGCAACACTTCACCAGGAGTAGTGATGGGCAAATTTGCGCCGTTTCGCTGAAATATTCGTGAATTTCCAGCGAAATTCGCGAAACTGCGAAAAATTCGCGAAACGACGCCGGCGTCTCGTTTTCCATTTTGGCGGAAATTTTGGCAAATTTTCTCTGGCAAATTTTTGTGGGCGTTTCGCGAATTTATTCGCTGCCGGTGAATCGCGCAAATTTGCCACAAATTTGCGCCTGGCGAATAAATTCGCCCATCACTAGCCAGGAGTAGATTCACAAGGACAACGTTAATTCACTAAAATCCAAAGTTGCGTCCAGGGCGCCAAACTATGGTGAAGCTGCGCTATCGATACTGTGCCAAGCGAATCAAAGTTGCGCTAGCATTGGCTAATTTGCATATTGCGGGAAGTTAAAGTTGAATGGACGTTTATGTTGCAGCAAATACATTACATTACACAAGCCCAGGGAACCTTAATAAAATAAAATAAAGTTGTTATAATGCCCTACACATGAGCCCAGTGTATAGTTTATGTGCCATATGGTAGGAAATGTATGGGAGAGCCCGGGTAACAAAAAATTTTTTTACAGACTTTTGCAGCCTATCACCCTGAAAAACTAAAAGACGCCAGTGTTTTTTGGAAGAAGAATTGAAGAAGCCCTATACATTCCATTGCACTTTGCCTGATCTGAGCTGCTGAAGGCAAATCTGCCGGAACAGGTAACGTTCAGTAAAATGCGCATCTTAGTGAATTTGTGAAGTAACGCTCTTTCGCCAGAGCAAAACTTCGCCTGGCTTAAGATTGCGAAGTAGCGCTAGAGTCTATCTCCTTCACTAGTGAAGTTACGCCAGCGCAAAGTACTGAAATGGCGTCACGCTGGCAAATTTTCGCTAACGTTAGTCACTTCGCCCTTTAGTAAATTTGCCCCTTAGAGTTGGATTTGTAGGTACCATGAATTGAGGAGTCGGAGTCAAAGGATTTATGTACCAACACCACAGCCCGTCGAAAACGACACAGACGCTAACCATGGCAAAGTCAGGATGATGTTGGCTCATGGTACATAGGGTGTTTTAGGTCTGTGTTTATCTGATGGATAAATGATCCTGAAATATGAACAATGTGAAAATGTGATTTTAGCAAGCAGAGAAACACCCTTTTCACATCCTATTCACTTGAATGGGAAATGTATGGCAGTGCTAATACAGGGTGCTCGTAGGTCTAAAAGAATGGGAAGCCCTCAGCCTTATACATTACTGTACCATAAGCCTTATATATATATATACATGCATTCGGATGTCACTGTGTGTGTTGCATTTGCCTAATTTCCTAAGAAGCGAGCCATCTGTAGCTCAGAGAGTTGTATACAGGAAATAGTTTACTTGTGCCTACACCCATTTGAAGGGGCTTGGATTCCGAGGGAAATTCCGTCCTAAGGAAAATGACATTATCACAACATAACACACAGTCTAAGGAGGAAAAAATTATATCTATACAACCCCCTTCAGCAGGGACACAAGTACAGTGATTGCACAGGTTGCTTAGGGCTAGGGATATGAAGAAACGCTCTTCTTGTAAAAATATTTTATTAATCCTTTATTGAAGGATGTTCACTATAATGTGTTCAGCCAACGTTTATCTAATATATATGTATTTATTGCCCCACCCAATCAATTGTGTTCAACCAAGACATGCTAATATCACACTAGCTAGTGTTTAATTTAACACAGCAGAAAAATGGCCAAAACTGTGCATGCCATCTGCTGCTGTCTTCTTCTGAACTTACAGGTGGATTTGGTCCAAAACCAGCCTGAATTTGTAATTTGGGTGATCAAATTGGACCAAAATAGATAGAAAGAATCAAACGAGCGGATCTGGCAATGTATGGCCATCTTAACACTTAATGGCATATACAGTATCCAAAAAATTGATCACTGTAAAAAAACTTGTGACTGGTGTTTTTATTTATTTGGAGAATATTTATGAAAATTAAAAAAACCTTATATTGGCGCAAAATCACATTTAAAAACCCAATTTTCAACTTCCTTTCATACTAAAGATACATTTCCCATTGACTTATGGCATTTTTTAGGTTGCAAGATTTTTATGTTTTACATTTGTTAAGGGGTTGCTCCAACACTTTTTTGTTTTCAGATAGTTCACCAGGAACAAATACTTTGTTAAATTGTTTTCTATTTGTGACTGTTTTTAATTTAAAGTTTCATTTTTGGTCTTTTTCTAAAACCGCTTTGGGGTGCAAGTCCCTGACTTTGTAAAACTGTTTTTATTATCTTTGGCCCTGCTGAGCCGAAGCCCAGGGGTTCATTAAAGGTTATGTTCCCCTTCCAAACACTTTTTTCCACTTTGGTTGTTTTCATATTGTTCACCAGAAATAAGGGCTTTCAATTGCTTTCCATTTTTTATATTTTACCATTCTTCTAAAATTGAGGTTTAATATCTCTGGGTTTCATTACAGGCAACTGTTAGAATTGATACAATAGTTGCTAATATTCCACAGATGCTGCTGAGAAATGTATCAACTAATGGAGCAAATGCAGAGCATATCAACTAATGGAGCATTCAAATTTAATTCTGGACAAACAATCAAAAATAAAACCTGGAAAGGAATTGAAAAAATTTCTGGTGAACAATCTGAAAATAACTAAACTGAAAGTGTTTGGAATGTGAACACCTCCTTTAATAAAATTGTTGATTGTGGCCTTTTTTTGAACTTTGAACTCTGCCTTCAGCTTCACAAATGACCTCTCTAAGGGAAACAACTATCTTACAGGTAAATATATAATATATAAGGGTTGTTTGGGTCTAATTTGTGTACCCCTTACACTTGCACAGTGTAGCCCCTGAGGTTTGCTCTGTGGAGCATATGTTCGTGCAAATACACTAGGACTATTTTCTGAGCACTTGAATCTTCCTGCCCATAGTCCATCCTGAACAACATTTTTTTTAGAGAGCAGATTAGATCCTTGTTTTACATTCTATTGCCCGGCAATAACAAAGAATCCCAGTGGCAGGGCTTTGCTGATTCATTTCACAGGAAGTGCTCTCCTGTGACAGATTGCCAGAAAAGCAACAATCACCAGTATTTCAGCTGAAATAGCTTCCAATTACTCCACTGTTCTCACAGCACTTGATAATGAACATTTTCCTGTTTTCTGAAAAGAATAAATCATAAATGCAGAAAGAGCCATGCCTCACATTTACTTTACACAGTGTTTCCACGCTCCCTTGAATGACAGGCTGATATTTTCTATGGAGGTCCCTTGGTCACTCTTTCCTACTTGGTCATTTGCAAAGTGCAGTGTGAAGTGAAATCTATGAATTAGCTAGACTTTTAAAAAGACCCAAGATTGTGGAACCTTTGCCTCTATGCACGTATTTACCAGCACCCAAGATTAACCGTTGGCCAAGGTTGAACTGGGGTATGTGAGGCCCACCTGGGCTGCTGCCCCAGGGGCCCCCACACCACCCCTGTGGCCCCTGCAACCCAACCTTTCATCCACCACCAGCCCCTTCCCCAACCCCACACTCCTTATACTTCTTGTTACCATAATCAGGGAAGGAATGGCAGTGGGGAACAACAGAGGAGGGCAAGAGAGGCCCATGAAGACCAGGGCATACCTGGTTTTTTCCCAGTACCCCACCAGTCCAGTCTGACTCTACCATTGGCCATATAGTTTACTGAATATTTTTTAAAAAACTAAGCTATACTAACAGACAATAATCTTTTCCCATTAACACAAGAAAAACTTACCTAAATTTAAGGACAAATTTTTTAACACTAGGTGAGGTGCTATGTGCAAGCACCATGCACACGGCTACCTTTGTGTGTTGCACCTATAAGTGATTGATGTTGCATCTGTTGAATTTCACATAGTTGAAAGGCATGTAAGCGCACACCCATGTCCTGTCCCTTTGTCAACACTCACTGGTTTTATACACTGGGTTAAAGATACATTTCCCCACAGTTTTTGGGGATACAGAAACATTCTTGCAGTGTTTTCTTGACTTATAAGAACATGTCCCCCATTTATCATATCATTGTCTTGGACAACTAGTATATTGTTGCATCTTGACTTGAACTATATGAACACTCTCCACTGGGTTAGAGAGATTTGGGGAGCAACACAAGCATGAATAAAGTCCCAGGCAATGCCAAATAAGAGCTCTGATTGGCTATTTAGTAGACACTATGTGGACTGGCATCTGAACAGGAGGCTCTACTTGACAGTACACCTAGTTTTTATGCAATTAAAACTTGCTTCCAAGCCTGGAATTCAAATTTAAGCACCTGCCTTGAAGTCACCAAGAGCAACATTCAAGGAATTGGTGAGTAACATGTTTTTCGTGTCGTGAGCCATTTGTTAGGGACCACAGGGTTACATAAACATACTCCCATATTTCCCAATGTTCTGCTATTTTGTCCTGTTGTACTAGGGATGATCCCATCTTTATTTTTAAATATTTTCATATCAAGCAATGGCTTACAATAATCTTTTGTCTATCTTTGCCTTGGGTTTCATGGACATTCTATCTTCTTGCCAAGAGTTACAGGAATATTCTTGCACTGTTGCCTTAGGTTACAGGAATATTTTTCCATCCCATGTTTATGTTCGGTTACAGAAACATGCTCCCATCTTTGTCTCTGCCATCTTGCCTTCATCTACATGGACATTCTCCCATTGATGTTTTGGTGTAAATGATCAGCCATATTTCTCAATTTTGTGCTGTTCTTGTACTGTCATACTGGTCCCATCTTTAACAGAAAAAATCAACTCATCTGCCCTTTGTTCCAGGGATATTCTCTCGTCTTGGCATGGGTTAAAGGAACATTCTCCTTATCTTTGCCTTGGGTTGCAAGGACGTTCTAACTTCTTGCAAGATTTACACAAACATTATACCTATTTTGCCTTGGGTTGCCTGGGCATTTTTTTTTTCTTGCAAGATTTATAAGAACATTCTGCATGTCTTTGCTTTGGCTTTCAGAAGCCTTCTCCCATTTTTTACATGGGTTATAGGAACATTTTACCATATGAATTGAAAGAACATTTCCCTCCTTTGATGCAAAGTAGAGGAACATGCTTCTGCCACGGACAGTAAAAACTTTCTTTCATCTTTACAGTGGGTCTGTATGAGTTAAAACATGTTTTTGGTTGTGACCCCATTTAAGGTCATGGTAAACAGTGAGGATAAAAATGGAGAAAGCTGTACATCCCCTATGAAATGATGGGAAATACAGATGAAGATTTTAAAGTTTGCCCTTTTGTCCACAGCTTTTCCAAACACCCCTTTTGCAGACTCATTACGTAACTTATAGAAATTGGTGGAGCTATTGTGTGTGCACTTTAATTTACTGAACTTCAGTGTAATGTTCAACATGGGAATCACAAAGACTTCTACGCTGAAGCAATAAATGGATGTGTGAATGTTACAGATAGAGATTAGTCATTTCCTGCTTTTTATATCCCAAGTCAAAAAGATTAAGGAAAATTAACAATTCAAGTTGAGTTTGATCATGGGGAGACCAAGGTTCAGCAGTTCACCTGTATGTTTCCTTTTTTAAAGAATACATTTTTAACTCCTTTGTTATTCAGGAAGTAATCAGGATGTAACTATGGAAATATATGAATGCAAAGGAAATGTAACAGGGGGATAATGTAGCCAGAAAATTCAGCTGCATTCATTTTATTCTATACAAGAACAACATCCTAAATTAATCAGGAAAAAATATAATACGGGAAGGGGCTGTCATTCCGCATGCAACTCAAGTGTAAACACAGTCATAGAGAATTGTCCACACTTTCACATAACGTCTGAAAGGGTTCAGCCATCATTCATCTGCTACACTTAAAGGAGAAGGAAAGGTTTCATGCACTTGGGGGTGCCAAATGTTAGAGATGAGATGAAAATCAGTTGGCTGACCTCTCTTGCATGTGAAGTTGTTAAAGGGGTGGTTCACCTTTAAGTAAACATTTAGGGGCCATTTACTAAGGGTCAAAGTTAATTTTCGAATTAAAAAACTTCGAATTTCAAAGTCATTTTTGGGTACTTCGACCATCGAATAGGCCAAATTCGATTTCGATTCAGATTGAAAATACTTCACAAATTCGACCATTCGAAAATCGAAGCACTGTCTCTTTAAAAAAACTTCGACTGCGACACTTGGACACCTTAAACCTGCCGAATTGCTATGTTAGCCTTTTGGGACCTCCTAGAACGCATATCCAGAATTTGGATACGTTTTGAGAAGTCAAGGATTTTTTTGTAAAAAAATCATACGATTCGAAGTACAATCGTACGATCTTAAAAATCCTTTGACTTCGAACGTCGGACTACCCTATTCGATGGTCGAATTTCAAAGTTTTTTTCACTTCGAAATTCGACCCTTGATAAATCTGCCCCCTAGTATGTAATAGAATGGCCAATTCTAAGCAACTTTTCCATTGGTTTTCATTATTTATTTTTTATAGTTATTTGCTTTTTTCTTTTGACTCTTTCCAGCTTTCAAATGGGTGTCGCTGACCCCATCTAAAAAGCAAATGCTCTGTAAGTCTACACATTTATTGATATTGCTACTTTTTATTACTCATCTTTCTATTCAGGCCTCTCCTATTCATATTCCATTATCTTATTCAAATCAGTGCATGGTTGCTAGGGTAATTTGGACCCTAGCTACCAGATTGTTTATAATTTAAATTGAAGATCTGCTGAATAAAAAGCTAAATAACTCAAAAACCTTAATTAATAAAAAATGAAACCAATTGCAAATTGTCTCAGAATTTCACTCTCTACATCATACTAAAAGTTAATTCAAAGGTGAACAACCCCTTTAACCAGTAAGGAACTCATCATTTACTTCTATGCTTTTATTCCTATCATAAGATTGACTGTATAACTAAAAACCCCATCATTAAAAACCCATCCTAATCTTGTAGGTATTAATGAATAATATAAGTTGCTGGTTTCACTTTAGGTTAAAATTTATATAAAATTAATATAATTTTTAATATTATCTTTAAAATGACGGACTAGTCCCTGGATCAACTTGTACTATGAGCTATTTCCCATATCCCTGTATTCCCTGACTTGCTAAAAAGCCCTCCAACCCCTTCTTAAATCTATCTAATGTATCAGCCAGTACCACTGATTCAGGGAGAGAATTCCACATCTTCAAAGCTCTCACTGTAAAAAAAAACCCTTCCGAATATTTAGCCGGAACCGCCTTTCTTCTAATTGGAATGACCTTGTGTCCTCGATTTGTCCCGACATCTGTCGTGCCATGCCGATCAGTCATTCAGTCGATCGGCTGCCGATAATATCTCTGCGTGTATTGCCAATCTGACGATCTTCAGTGGGAGACTGTCACCAGCTTTTGTCGAACATAACTTTTGTACGATTGCTGTAGGGGCAGAACATCAGCTGATCTGTTCTTTTACTACTTTATTTGATCTGAAAGGTTAGTGGCAGGTCTGGAGATGGGGAAGTCCGATAAGTCCGATCCTTCGAGGATTTGAACAGTCGGATCTTTGCATCTATGGCCAGCTTTATTATGCCATGAAGTATTTAACATTACATTTTATTATTTAAACATATGAATATATTGGACTGAGGTCAAAATTGGGCAGTTACGGAGTTCTAGAACACTCTTCATTGGCAATAGGCAGATTTGGCAAGGATATTTTGCAATCAGCAGGCTGTCTGTAACAAAGTAGAGTTAAGATATAAGGTGGCAATGGAAAAAATATAAAGACCCGACAGTCCAAAAATAAAAATTGTACAGCCAGTCCAACAGATCCAATATTTATACATTGAAGCATCTTACATGCTTCAAGTCACTGTGATGCATGATGTTAATTGAGTTACTGACACCTCATCATGTGAGTCTGAAATGCACTAAATATTAGCACATGACCCCAACATGCTCTTTCAAACGTTACAAAATGTCATTTAAATACACCCCTAACAACGTAATGATAGTGATCTTTGTAACACAACAAAAATGTTTTCCTTTTTAAATTGTTATTCATTCATTAAAATTGCACAAATTGAATATTGATGAATTTACATAAAAGGCATTTAGAACATGTGTGTGGTCAGTGGCTTAACAAGGTCATGCCAGCCCCCCCCCCGTGCACCTTCAGCCCTGCACTCCATCCACATCAGAGGAGGGAAGAGATTGGCTGGGAGGGGGATTTGACTGTAGAGGAAGCATGTAATCTTATAGGTTTTTTTTGGTGATGTCCTCCCAGAGTTTGATCTGTTAAAGGGTCCTCTCAACAGAGTATGGACACCATCCAAATTCCAGAAGTCAGCATAAATTTCACTCTGGACAACCCCATTGTTTCGGATACAATAATCCAAGCGCTTGATGAAGGATTATTGTATCTGAAACATGTTGTGCAGATAAAAATAAATGAACACTAAATTCTAATGGGGTTCTCCAGAGTGAGATTTTTGCTGACTATAGAGGAAGCAGCCACATGGTCCAGGGCCCCATGCAGCCACAGGGTCTGCTTCCTCTATAGTTACACCAGTGTGTGCAGTTGAACATGAAGCATACCCAATCTATGTTCACAGACTGGGCATCATAATGTATAGAAGCAAAAGCAAACTTGTAAATATTATTCTTGATATTTATATTACACTTGTCTCCAACAGCACTTTACAGTGTAAAGGTGGGGGCACACGCTGCTGCCTCTTCTTGGGGTGTCTTATCTCCCCGAAATGCCTTAGGGTCAGTCCACATGAGCAGATTCGGGGAGATTAGTCGCCCCATCGACAGCGCCGTTCCAACTTCGAGTGACTTCGGAAAATGAAGCGTCACGTGTGAATTGCCGCATTCACTTTTCATTTTAGCTGGCAGAGGGCAGGGGGAAGGCAGTACAGGGAGATTGTCGCCCCTGAAGAAGATGCGATTTGTCGCTGGGGCAACTAATCTCCCCGATTCTGCTCGTGTGGACTGACCCTTACTGCCAGCTAGAATTTAAATCACCGGCGGGATGGCACTCAGATTGCTCAGATGGCTTTGTTTTTCCAGAGTTGCCTCACGAGGACTTCGAAGCATTCCAAGTGCCATCCCGCAGGCGATTCACATTCTAGCCGACGGGAAGGCATTTTGGAGATATTAGTCGCACGAAGAAGAGCCGATTTGTCGCTGGGCGACTAATCTCCCCAAGTAGCAGTGTGTGCCACCAGCCTAAAGGGGTTCAAATATCAGCCAAGGCCAGCACTACCAATTTACCAGTGTGTGACTTGTGCACTGAATTCCAAACTTACAGAAAGGCAGTAGTGATCAGTGGGTCGAGAACAACTTGTCCGGGGCCCCCAACCCTCCAATTATAGACCCGCACCACCCTGCCCTGGTGATGATGTCACTAAAGGGGCATGGCAGACACAAGCCTATAAAACAGGAAGCCTGCAGTCTAAGGTCGTAGGCAGGGAGCGCTCAACCCAAACCTGCCCGCGACCTGTAAGAGCGATAGAGAGGTCGACCCAAACCCACCCGACCCCCCTGTTCTGCGGATGTTGGGCCGGCCCACACATCGCTAGAAGACAGGCAGAAAAGAGTCATGGCGGTTGGCAGTTGTGTCTCTGGTCTTTAAAATCAGTAATATTTGTAGGTTACTTCATTACACACTGTCACATATCATGATACGCATCTCCAGATGGAGATTTCCATTACCAGTATTAGCCATGTTATCTCCTTCACTGTGACAATTGATGCAGGATTTTCCTTCAACAAAGATTAAAAAAAAAGATGCAATGGCAAAGTCCAAACAAGTGTTTGTATCACCATTGTCTGATAGTCTTAATCATAGGAAAAGAGGAGACTTTCATTGAAAACCAGGTTGACCCTTTGTTCTATGACATGGAGCCAAGCAGTGGTACATAAGAGAGAGATACCATAGCAGAGAGATACCACAACAGAGAGATACCATAGCAGATAGCTAATCTAGGTCAAAAGAGTAAGAGGTCCCTTGTGCTTCTCTATATGGGCAGGTCTATCATTGTGGTCAGACACCATTTACACTTTCAGATATTTAATTATTTTAGGTGCTGCTGTAATTTGAGGGTTAGAATGAAGAGTGAGTGGTGGCCTTTGAGGGCTTTAGCACACGGGCAGACTCAGGGAAATTTAGTCGCCTGGTGACTAATTGCCTCTTCTTCGGGGCGACAATCTCCCCGAACTGCCTTCCACCTGCTAAAATGAAAAATCGCCTCCCGGCAATGCACTCGTGGTGCTTCGTTTTTCCGAAGTTTCCTTGTGAGGAAAAACTTCCTCAAGAAAATGACATACAGTATGCGCCAATCATTTTCCAGTGGATTCATTCAGTAAACCAGGTAAGAAAGAACCTTGGTGTTACAGTATAAATATGCTGTTCCCACCTTGCAGACACTTGGATCACTACTAGTAGTAGAGGCAACCCACCAGATGCCACTACTCACCTCTGATGGCCTCATATGGACAGGAATTGAATCAATGCCACCACAACTCTTAAAGTCAATTGTCTAGCAGGGAGACCTATGGTTTTAAACTGCTGCTGCATGGAGCAACAATCGACTGTCACCTCTCATAGAAGATGAGGCCTCATCTGGAGTATGCAGTGCAGTTTTGGACTCCAGTCCTTAAGAGGGATATAAATGAACTTGAGAGAGTGCAGAGACTAAGTGCAACTAAATTGGTTAGAGGGATGGAAGACTTAAATTATGAGGGGAGACTGTCAAGGTTGGGGTTGTTTTCTCTGGAAAAAAGGCGCTTGCGAGGGGACATGATTACACTTAGTACATAAGAGGACATTATAGACAAATAGCTGGGGACCTTTTTACCCATAAAGTGGATCACCGTACCAGAGGCCACCCCTTTAGACTAGAAGAAAAGAACTTTCATTTGAAGCAACGTAGGGGGTTCTTCACAGTCAGGACAGTGAGGTTGTGGAATGCACTGCCGGGTGATGTTGTGATGCTGATTCTGTTAATTCCCTTTGGATGATTTTTGGACAGACATAATTTCAAAGGCTATTGTGATACTAAGATCTATAGTTAGTATAGGTATGGGTATATAGAATTTAATTAAAAGTAGGGAGGGGTGTGTGTATGGATGCTGGGTTTTCATTTGGAGGGGATGAACTTGATGGACTTTGTCTTTTTTCAACCCAATTTAACTATGTAACTCTGTAACTAGATGCGTTAAGGTCAAAACTACGGTGTGATTTCCATTCATATGAATAGAAATTAATGAATATGTATCTGAATATCTAAAGTAATATATGAAATTAATATAAATTCATCTGTCAGCAGGGATGGCCTTTTGAACACTGCAGGTATCCCTAAGAGGTCAGGACCCATGTGCCATAAATTTCATATACCTGTCAGGTTACAAATAATTCCAAACCCCCACCCTGTTTTATTAAAGGGTTTGTTCACCTTTGAGCTAACCTTTAGTATAATTGTAAAGAGTGACATTCTGAGAAAATTTGCAATTGGTTTTTATTTGTGTTTTTTTGAGGTATTTAGCTGTTTATTCAGTAGCTCTCCAGTTTGCTATTTCAGATATCTGGTTGCTCGGGTCCAAATTACCCTAGCAACCATGCATTGATTTGAACAAGAGACTGGAATATGAATAGGAGAGGAGCTGAATAAAAAGAGGAGAATTCAAAGTAGCGATAACAATACATTTGTAGACTTACAGTGCATTTCTTTTTTAGATGGGGTCAGAGGCCCACATATGAAATCTGGAAAGAGGCAGAAGAAGAAGACAAATAATTCAAAAACTATAAAAAAGAAAAAGTTGCTTAGAATTAGCCATTCTATAACATACTAAAAGTGAACTTAAAGGTGAACCATACCTTTAAATGCACCAAAGGGGCATTTGCCCAGGGCCACCAAGACAGGGGCACTATCGGCCCTTTCATCAGACCATGCTACTTTTGACTAAAAGCATACTTGAGAAAGGGCAGGCCCATTATTTTAATCCATTGAAAGAGCTCTACAACACTTTATTAAGTTATTAATAATTAAGTTATTATATGCAATTATGGTTTATCTGCTCCCATGATTCAGGATGGTGCACCACCCTAAAGCTGCCAAGCTAGACACGGGCCCCCATGAGTGCCTAAAGGTAAATACACCCCTGTCTGGACCCTTTATTTCTTGCTATTATATATATATTATATTCAAGTTCACCTGCTTGAGGGTACAGGTATAGGATCCATTATCCGGAAACCCGATATCCAGAAAACTCCGAATTACGGAATGGCTGTCTCCCTTAGACTCCATTTTATCCAAATAATCCAAATTTTTTTAAAAATGATTTCCTTTTTCTCTGTAATAATAAAACCGTAGCTTGTACTTGATCCCAACTAAGATATAATTAATCCTTATTGGAAGCAAAACTAGCCTATTGGGTTTATTTAATGTTTAAATGAATTTCTAGTAGACATGAGGCATGAAGACCCAAATTACGGAAAGATCCGTTATCCAGAAAACCCCAGGTCCCGAGCATTCTGGATAACAGGTCCCATACCTGTATAAGTAAACTCTAACAAGTCCTGTAGTACTAGCACATATATCTTGGGGTGGCTGCAGGGGGCATATCACTGAGAATTTTGTCTGGGCCAACTAGCACCTTGGTCGTCTCTGTCCCCCTAGATTTAAATAAAGCTCAACTGCAAATTTTATTACAATATGGAATATTTTTTTATAACAGTCTAAGAAAAATCTCCTTAAGGCTAAGGCCACACTAGGCGATAGCGCCGCGATTTGACTCGCGGCGACTTTTCGCCGCGACTTTTAAGCCGCAATCGCTGGGGAAACTTTTGCGCTGGCGTCTATGGGGAATCGCGAAAAATCGCCAGCGTAAAAACACACGCGGCGATCTTTTTTCTATTGACGCTCGAAATCGCCTAGCGAGGCAATTTCGAGCGACAGTAGAGAAAAGATCGCCGTGTGTGTTTTTACGCTGGCGATTTTTCGCGATTCCCCATAGACGCCAGCGCAAAAGTTTCCCCAGCGATTGCGGCTTAAAAGTCATGGCGAAAAGTCGCCGCGAGTCAAATCGCGCCGCTATCGCCTAGTGTGGCCTTAGCCTTATGCATTCTATTGAAGTCATAGTGGATGAAAAGTCTTCCCCAAGAATGTAAGTGTAGAATGCTGGAGTATAAGAGGCTGTTTGAGAAACACTCTACCAGGTTTGGAGAGAGAGGATTAAGTTCAGAGTTCATTGTTTTGCTTGTCACTCCAGAGATTAAATAGTTTAGTTAGGCTCCTACTGCCCATGTAAGTGACTCTGTATTTATTGACTGTCTAGAGCTACTATCAAAGCTTGCAAACGCAATCGACACCCTGCAAACAAAAAGCCCATTATATTTGTAATACTGATAAGATTTACATGGGACTTGTATCTCCGCCGTGATTGATTATGCAGTTAAAGGGTTTTAGTACAGTGGGAAACATTATGATGATGGTGGAAACATAGAGACCTTTTGCATTGTTTTAGATAGCGGGCTGCCAAGTGTGCTCATATAAATCATAGGAAATGGGGATTAATGAAGAAATCAGCATTGTGAATGAAGGTCATTATGGGTTGTATTCACAGTTATCCATTGCACAGAAAGTGAGAGCTCAAGCACACAAAGTTTTATTTAAAAAAAAAAATGTTGGTGAGACCTGAAGTGCTTCTCTGTCTTCTTTATTTTTTTTATAGGTTTTTTTAATTTTTTTACTTTCTTCTTTTGACTCTTTCCAGTTTTCAAATGGTGTTCACTGACTTAATCTAAAAAACAAATACTCTGTAAGGCTATTTTTTTATTGTTATTGCTACTTTTTATTACTCTTCTTTCTTTTCAGATCCTCTCCTAATCATACTCCAGTTTCTTTTTCATATTAATGCATGGTTTCTAAGGTAATTTGAACCCTAACAACCAGATTGTTGAAACTGCAAACTGGAGAGCTGCTGAATAAAAAACAGCAGATAATAGAAAACGAAAACCAATTGCAAACTGTCTCAGAATATCACTCACTACATCATATTAAAGGGGTTATTTATTCGTCTGAAAGTCTGAATGTCAAAAAATAAAAAAAATTTAGTTTTTTTTATTATAAAATCTGAAATTTTAGTGGAATTTTTCGAGATTTATTATATCCTGAGGATGGAAAAAGTCCAAATCCGAAAATCCAGCATCTCAGACCTGCCAAGGTTGTGTATAAGTCAACGGGAGAGGTCCCTATCCTATCTAAAAGTTTCTGTGGTCTAAGCTCAAATTATCCCAAAAATCTGAAAATTTCGGGCTTTTTGGAAAAAGGCCCGAAAAAAACATGCGATTCAGAAGGAAAACTGGGAAAAAAATTGTAGGGTTTTCTCTAGATTATAAAGTTTTCACCGATCCGATTAAATTGTGCCTTTTTAATAATAAATAAGCTCCAATCATGAATTCTAGTTTGGTCTGATTTCTTTAATATAAATATCCCAAAAAATTCAGATTTTGATAAATAAGGCCCTAAAATTGAATTCAAAGTTTAACAACCCCTTTAAAATAAACTTTTCTTATTATGTAAAAAAGGTAATTCCAGAGAATTTTAATCTTTTACTTTTTGCTGTTTTTGATTTAGTTCTGCACCCCACTTTGGAATTTTTATGTTGTTCTTCAGGCGGCATGCCTCCCTGTTTGCCAGGGGCAGCAAAAATGGCTCTCCTGGTAACTAAGCAAATTTCAGCTTTTCAACCCGGAAATTCAGCTCTTCTAGTGCAGAGAGTGCAATCGCGTTCTATGCACTAGCGACGTAGACTGACCCCTCCAGTGCAACGTGGACCGACCCCCTTGGGCACGGAAGAGGTGAGTGCCGTGGAGAGGGGTGGGAGCAGCAAAAGTAAGGTTGCCTCAGGCAGCAAAATTACTGGGATCGCCCCTGGATACAGGACACTGCGAATCTATAGGGGCAATGCAGCTGTTTAGTAGCACCTTCAGACCCAATCTATGGATTCTGGCAAATGTTAGAGGGGCTGCTGGAAGATGCCATAGACAGTTACTTTTTAGTGCGCTGGTGGGGGCTGTTTGGGCCTCTGTGTACTTGGAATGCCAGGGCCTTATTTGATTCCCAGTCCAGTCCAGACATGAGCACTTTTATAGAAGCAGTAGAAAGCCCTGTAACAGAAATTAAATTACATATTTTTCACATAATACTTCTATTAGATATATACAAAGGACAATAAAAGAAGCATTATTGTGCCTTTAAGATAAAGGCTATGCTATCTGGGTGACTGGTATTGTATTTATATAATAGTTCTCAAAGGGCCACAGCCACCTTCTGCCAGTGAGACTCACAACAAGCCGGCAGATGTTTCCCTCGCTTATTCTTTTCGGCACCTTTGGGAAATAAAGGCTCTCTCTAGTTTAGCACATTAAGAAAAGGTGCCACAGCTGCACAACAAATGGTCCCACAAGAGCCAAAAGTGATACACTTGGCATGAATTAATATTATTATTTTTGAGGCATTTATATTGTTCCAATGGTAGCCTTGTTTTACGTATGGGATATATTTGCTGACTTCCTCTATAGCCCCAAATGGCTAGAAAATCAGATGAGCTGAGGTCGGATCTTACAGGCTTTGCAGCTGGCGTCTTGTGTTAGAAACTTGTTATTCAGTGTTCTAACGCTGATGGGATATGTCTCCCGTTTTATGTACAACAGGTGGATCATTTGCTATGCAAAAATGGAAGCCAAAGAAATTGTTGACCCTTGTAACATGATGGCAAAATACCATAGTACTAATATTAGTAGCCTTGTATGTACATAATATAGCAATCTCTCATAATTCTAATTAAGCCTAAATGTATATATGGGATTTTTTAATACACTTTCAACTAGTGTTTGTATAAAATCATTGATTGTTTAGACAACTCTCTGGCTTTATTAGCAGGATTGCAAGGATACATACAGTATTTTACTGTATATCAGTGATTCCCAGCCTTTTTTTACCCATGAGCCACATTCCAATGCAAATAAAATGATTTGAGCAACACAAGCAGCAAAAAGTTCCTGGGGGTGCCCATTATGGGCTGTGATTGGCTATTGGTAACCCCTATGTGGACGGTCAGCTTATAGCAGGCTCTGTTTGGCAGTACATCTGGTTTTTATACAACCAAAACTTGCCTCCAAGTCAGGAATTAAAAAATAAGCACCTGCTTTGTGGCCACTGGGAGCAACAGCCAAAGAGTTGGTGAGCAACATGTTACTCACAAGCCACTGGTTTGGGACAATGTTATATTGTGTATGTTTAAACTGAAACTATTTTTCACCATGAAAATTCAGAAAAAGATGCCACTTTTGGTCCGACAAGCAGGCTTGTAGGTCATTGCATAGTCATATTCCTCTTCAGGCAACAAAAGAATAAAAGGATATAAACGAGTTACAGCATCTGGCAGTAGTATACACACTTAGCGCCTCTGTGTGTATACTACTGCCAGATGCTGTAACTCCTATGTTTATTGCCTGAAGAAGCGGGTCTGAGCCCGTGAAACGCGTTGCACTGATTGGAGTTCGTTAATAAATTTTGACTGCTTAATTACAGTCGTTTTGTGTCTGCATGGAGGAGGTAAGTCCACTACTGCCTCCTCTGATTACCAAGTTTTGGTTTTTAAACTCGTTTATATCCTTTTATTCTTTTGGCGCCTCTGTTCTTTTTATACAATACTAAGTCCACCCTGGGTGGAGGGTTGATACCCTTTTTCTATCTACAGAGAGCGACTTCTTAATCCTGAGTGGGGTCAGGACAATCTCCCCATCTGCCTTTACAGTGGTTGACTATTGGTAACCTTGGTTGGTGAGTATATGTTATCTACTCTAATTTCATTATCCCTCACCAATACATATTACACTATTGGGGCTCTTGGTGTTCCTTTCGTTTATCATTTTCAGGCAAGGATATGTTTGGAGGTGTAACCACAGACATAGTCTGTCTGGTTCCAATCATTATAACAGGTGCCACTGACAAAACTTATAGTTGCTATTAGTCTGTTTATAAAACGTTTATTAAAGTGTTTATAGAAAGTGCATTTTCAGGATTTTACCACAAAAATGCATGCTTTCATGTTATCACTCTGAAATCTGCCCTTTTAACCATGCGTAAAGGCGGTATACTGGTTACTGTGAATGGGTTACCACTGGCAGATGTAAACCAACCAACCAGTATTCGTAGCACACAGTTATTGGTCAGGATCGTGAAGCCACGATACATATACAGAAAATACTACAATATTGCTCTTATCACCTTTGTATGCATTTCTGTTGTTATAATGCCATTGCTAAAAGCTAGATGGGGTTTGGCTGTACAGGCCAGGGGCATGGCATGCTGCCATTGGGTGGAGTAACCAATCAATACCCAACTGATATCTGGCCAAAAGTCAGCAAGATATCAATTGGAAAGGTTTAAAAATCTCACCGGGGCAATTACCATATAGGTATGTGACTGAGATGTACTGTATGTAATTACCCTATACCATAATGTATGTAATTGAGACGTACCGTATGTGATTGAGATGTACTGTACGTCAGATGCACCATTTCAAATTTGTGATTAAGATACACAATATGTGATTGAGTTGTACTGTAATTAAGATGTACCGTATGTGACTGAGGTGAACTGTATGTGATTGAGATGAATTGTATGCTATTGAGATGCACTGTATGTGATTACTATGTACCATATGTGACTTGTACCATATGTGACTGAGATCTACTGTATGTGATTGAGATGTATTGTATGTGATTGAAATGTATTGTATGTGATTGAGATGTACTGATTGTGATTGAGATGTACTGTATGAGATTGAGATGTACTGTATGTGATTAAGATGTACTGTATGTGATTGAAATGTACTGTATGTGATTGAGATGTACTGTATGTGATTGAGATGTATTGTATGTGATTGAGATGTACTGATTGTGATTGAGATGTACTGTATGTGATTGAGATGTACTGATTGTGATTGAGATGTACTGATTGTGATTGAGATGTACTGTATGTGATTGAAATGTACTGTATGTGATTAAGATGTACTGTATGTGATTGAAATGTACTGTATGTGATTGAGATGTACTGTATGTGATTGAGATGTACTGTATATGATTACTATGTACCGTATGTGACTGAGATGAACTGTATGTCATTACTATGTAGCGTATGTGATTGAGATGTACTGTATGTGACTGAGATGAACTGTATATGATTACTATGTACCGTATGTGACTGAGATGAACTGTATGTGATTGAGACACCCGTGTGTTTACATAAACCACCACCAAGCTACAATATTACAGCTGCACGGTTGTACTGTGCCAGGCATTGGACAGACATCATTTTGCTACAATTGTTTTCTCATGTTAGATCGACTATAAAAACAAGTAGACGACTCCTGCCATTTTATAGTAATAGTTCTGATGGACAGGGCAGACGTTTCAGCTTCACAGAGAAGTTAATGGAGCTTCACATTAACTCTGCACATTAAGAGCACTTCAGTTCCATTTATGTCCTAGGGTGGCCGATTTATAGTCCTGCACTAAGCCCTTATTCAGGAGGCATGCTTTTCTTTCTGCCACTCGAAATGGATTAGGACCCCTTTAAGATACAATCAGAAAAATTCCATCTTTTTAATTAGTCTTTTAAACACAGGAGCTCCTAACACAAATATTTGACTGTGTGGTTTCAGCTGGTCATCAAAAGAAAATTTATAGGGAGCTTAAATGTCTTCTCCCAATGAATTTCTCAGGTTATGAGTTCTTGAATTGCAGTTTATTGCCAATAGCCGTACATTGGGCAGAGGCGAGAGGCGCAGGATTAGTGCACTGTCCCGATAAAAATGTTTAATCTTCAGATCAAATAACTTGCAATAATGGAAGCCTTCTCTTTGGAGGAAGAAAGAATTACCTATAAACAAGGTTAGCTATTTTTACACAAAGTAATGAATCACTGACTTGAAATACTTTTTGGGCAGGCGCCAAGCTATGTCACAGTTGGTTAATTTTTGGAGAAATGTTATCAGCCAGTAAAATGAACAATTGAAAAAGCAAAAACAAATCTCACATTCAAACAGTTCTATGAAGACCAAGAATCTGTGTGCTATTCATTTCCAGCTATGGCGGAGCTTGAAAAGGATACTGGGGTTTGAAGCTGAGCAAGCCATGGTCACTATTGAGTCCAATGCAACCTTTGGCAGCCAGAACTAGGGGTAGGCAGAAAAGACAAGTGCCTTGGGCACAACTGTTGGGGGGGTGCTATCAGTGGGAGTAGAGGAGGTGTCATGCAGACCTGGAGGGACAGATGTTGGAGAAGCTGCCTTGTGGACTGACATGGGGGGGATGCATGCAAAGGTGGCCATACACGATAAGATCCACTCGTTTGTCAACTTTGCCGAACGAGCGGATCTCAACAAAAACAGTGGGATAGACCCCCTCTCCCAACATTCAGTTTTTCTAAAAAAAATTGGCGCATCGCTGTTTGCGCATGCGCGCCGTTTGCACATGAGTGCCAAGCGATGTTGTTTCCACATGCACGTGGCACCAGGCAGGCAAGTGTGCTGAGCTGCACCTTCACATCACAGTAGGAGGGGGCACTGGACAGCAGTCCTGGTGGGCCCCGGGCCCCTTAGTCCAACCCTGAACTAAAGGCAGGGCGATATCGGGTTTATCCGATTGTTGGGACTTAGGGACAAACTATCAGATTACAACAAAGGAAATGGACGCCGACGGGATGAGGACCTCATCAACTAGCCAATTCCGTTCTCAATCGCCAAAAAAATCAAACCTGCTCGATCTATATCTGCCTGATTTTTTGGATGATATCAATCATGGAGACCCATCGGAACGCACCCTACAGATAAGCTTCCGAATTCTCTATTATCGATATCAGCAACTTTAATCTACCTGTGTATGGCCGCCCTAAATCAAGGGTTTCCAAGGATCAAACGATAGGAGGGGTGGGTAGGGTGCCTTGGATACCCTCTCATCATATTATAATTCTGTGAGACAGCAGTGAGAGCCATAGGTTAAAGGTTTATCAACATAGATGCCTGACTGCACAAGTGCAGTTGCCAGTAGCAACCAGCTGGGAGTTTGCTTTCATTTTCTAACCTGTAGGGGACTGTTCTAGTTGTATTTTAGGTGCCCATTTGCTGTGTGCAATATAACCAATAAAATATTTACATCCACAAATGCAGTGAGCAAAGTTCAATTTCAAGAACAATCTTCATTTTCCCCCCACAATTCAGCTTTTGTTCCCAGAATTCCAGCTTTATTGAGGCTGCAAGAGGAAGTTGAGCCAGATGCATTTGCAACTGTGCACACATTTTTCACAAATCGGACACCAGTCCTGCTGGTGTAATTTCCAGTATCCGTCGTGCAAGTGGCATCTGCACCTTATACTTTAGGTGCAAGTGAGCTGAGCTTTTTGACACTAGGGACATTTGAGCTACTACCTGGCCAAGAGGTGGCAGTAGCTCCAGGGTGCTCCTGTATCAATAGTGCAGTTGCACTCCAGCAATTTTTCCTTGCACGTTAAACCCCATTCGTTAAAAGTACTAGTGTTGGTATGCACTGTTCTGCACCTATCAATGCAGGAGCACCCTGGAGCTGCTGCCACCGCCTGACCAGGCAGTAGCTTAATGGAGAACTAGACCATAAAAATGAAGATGGCTAAAATGCCTTATTTTATATAATGACCTTATTGCACCAGCCTAAAGTTTCAGCTTGTCAATAGCAGCAATGATCCAGGACTTCAAACTTGTCACAGGGGGTCACCATCTTGGAAAGTGTCTGTGACACTCACATGCTCAGTGGGCTCTGAGCAGCTGTTGAGAAGCTAAGCTTAGGGGTCATCACTAATTATCCAGCAGAAAATGAGGTTGGTCTGTAATATAAGCTAATACTACAGGGCTGATTATTAAATTCTGATACTAATTTCACTGGTTTCTGAGTATGTAATGATTATATGTATTAATTATTAATCAGCCTTATAGTGTTACATTTATATTCTATGTATACTGTATATTGTGAGTGGGTCCCTAAGCTCAGTAAGTGACAGCAGCACAGAGCATGTGCAGTGAATCAGCAGAAAAGAAGATGGGGAGCTACTGGGGCATCTTTGGAGACACAGATCTTTACTGCTAAAGGGATGTGGTTGCCTTGGGTTGGTACAGAAGCTCAAACATAATGTACAGGAGCTTTAGTTCTCCTTTAAGGGTTTCCTTTACATCCAAATAATCAGGTGCAGGCATCACTTGCATGCTGAATACGGTAAATGATGCAATCAAAACTTGTTTTGTTCAGTAAATTTTAGGGGTCATTTTTGACCACAAGCACAGTTGCACTAAACCCCATTAAATGTGCTTGCGTCAAAATTCGGTCTTTGAAGTTCTGTATGGATGCGTCGGCGACACTCAGCCTGCATTCCATTCCAAATCGAGTGCTGCTGCGGCTGCTATTGATGCAAAGGGACCTTGGAGTTACCACCACCTCCAGACCAGGCCGTAGCTCAGGGTTCCCAACCCTAAGCTGGACTACTGCTCCCAGCCTGTTTTATCCTTGATAAAATGTTTAAGTATTTTGGGATTGAAGGCTGGTACGTATTGTGGTTGTGCATGCAGGGCAGCAGTGTTTACATCCCTTTAATACTTTATTACAGAAATCTTATCTATCTGATATAAGATTCCCAAGTTACAAACCCACAGCCAATCAGGCACTGACATTCAAGGATTAAGCAGTAGTCCCATGCTGTCTCCTTATCTCTGGTCAGCTCACTTTTACATTTTAATCACAAACCAAGTTTAAACATTAGCACAGTTAAATGACTAATTATAATCTGAATGTAAACTCTGCCTGACTTTCATGCCGGAGAAACAAATCAATATATCCCAGTGAGTAGTTACAGAGAAAAGCTTGTAAAGTAACATAATTGTGTTGGTTTTGTTATGTTAGGAAATCCTTTCTGGTTCTCAGCATCTCAGCAGTGAGTAAACCACAGAGATGTATGGAAAAGAGAACATTTATGAAGTTCTGTATCTTAGTGCCCACTTGAATCTGGTATGGGGAGGAGGGTTAATATGATTTGCAAACCAGCAAAAAAAATGTCCATAGCTACTTCCACTCACCTGTATGTATACAATGGGGGTGTCCTTACCTTAGTGGTGGGGCCTGCTCCCTCTACAGTTAAACCACTGTCATGTATATTTGCCTGAGTTTATTTATTGCACTTTTGCCTATTTAGTAAATGAGTTTTATTGTCTTTAGCATGATTGCTTGAATCACCTATTGCACTCACTTGCTTCATGTGTCTTCTCATGTGCGAAGAAGAGTGCGAGGTCGGCCCGAACCCGCCGACCCGTGGGTACCGGGCCAGCCCCATCACTACTAACTGACCTTCAGGCAAGCCAACATCCACTACTCTTCCGCTCCTGCAAGCCCACCCAGAGCAGCCAGAACCACTGTTTGGAGACCACTGACTTAAAGGAGAACTAAAACCTAAAAATGTATTTAGCTAAAAATGCCATATTTTATATACTGAACTTATTGCATCAGCCTAGTTTCAGCCTAGTTTCAGGTTCTCAATAGCAGCAATGACTTCAAACTTGTCACAGGGGGTCACCATCTTGGAAAGTGTCTGTGACACTCACATGCTCAGTGGGCTCTGAGCAGCTGTTGAGAAACTGAGCTTAGGGGTCGTCACTAATTATCCAGCAGAAAATGAGGTTGGTCTGTAATATAAGATGATGCTTCAGGGCTGATAATTAAGCTCTGATGCTAATTGCACTGGTTTCTGTGCTGCCATGTAGTAATTATCTGTATTAATTACTAATCAGCCTTATATTGTGACATTTCTATTCTATGTGTACTGTATATTGTGAGTGGGTCCCTAAGCTCAGTAAGTGACAGCAGCACAGAGCATGTGCAGTGAATCAGCAGAAAAGAAGATGGGGAGCTACTGGGGCATCTTTGGAGACACAGACCTTTACTTCTAAAGGGTTGTTGTTGCCTTGAGGTTACTTCTCCTTTAAAGTAGAAACAAACCCTTAATAAAAAAACCCCTACCCTACATAGACCACCCTCCATCCCCGCCCCCCCAGCCTAGCTGCTACCCTGGGCGAATGCCAGTAACTCTTCACTTACCCCTCTGTGCAGATTCTGTCCAGCGGAGTTCTCTTCAGTAATCTTCAGAATGAGACCAGCGTAGCTAAGCATGCTCAATTGGAGCAATTTTCCATTTCGCGACAACTGCGCATGAGCTGAAACTCACAAAAATTGCTGAAGCGCCGGTCTCTTTCCGAAGAATATTAAGGGTTTGTTTCTCCTTTAAGGTGACATTATAGTTAAAAATGTATAAGACCAACATGTCCAATGCATATATCATGCAGAAGATAAATCCATCTCCACCTTCTTATCTTTCTTAATGTATTTATAACTTAGTATTTACACTTTGTCTAATAAAAAGTAAATCATTTTGGTGAGATAGTTCAAAAATACGTTGTGGTTATGCCTGGGATTTTTGACACTTGTTCAAGATTAGCACAGCAGTAACAGAAAAGTCTTAAGTTTAACAATCCAGAACCAGTAAGAATGTGGTGCCTAACCACTTCTGATAAATGCATTGGTTGGTATAGCGCACTTCCTTTATTTTTCATACATTGAATTTTTTTTTTATTTTTCTGTGGCACTAGAATAGGTCAGAAAGTCAACAGGAAAAGTCTGGCCCTGTCTGCTTGCAGATTTTTTAACAGCAAAGAAACCATGAAACTTCAGAAATTCAGGAAGCTTGTGTGCACATTGAAATAAGACACATTACTAAACCGGGTTACAAAAGCTGTTAAGACGGGTCTCAGCACTTACAACATTTCTTTTGGCAGCTGTATGTTAAGAAATCTGTTGAGATTTATGTAGTCATCATTTTATAGCTATGGTACAAAAAAATTAGTTATTTGCACGACATTTTTCAACCCTTTTGTGTTCACCTTTAGGTTAAAGGGCTATTGGCTAATTCTAAGCAACTTTTCAACTGGTCTTCATTATTTATTTTATATTGTTTTTGAATTATTTGTCTTCTTCTTCTGACTCTTTCCAGCTTCCAAATGTGGGTTCCCATCTGAAAAATAGATGCTCTATAAGGCTACAAATGTTATGCTATAGTCAGGTTATCCCACTGGTGGCTAATTAAAGGGCAACCAAGTTTGAAAGATTTACTTTGAAAGCAGCAAGTAAATTGCAGGTAAAACTTAGTCCTTTTGTAAAATGTATAATAAAGCAATAGAATTCTTAAGGAATCAGATGCAAATTGAGTGTAGGACTGGCCAGATATGGGATGAATTTGATGTAGTTGGCCAGCTTAAATATATTGCAATATATGGACAAACAATCCCTGTTTTGTTTAAAGGGTAAGGCATTTTTAGTAGCTGTATGCACAAAATGTTTCAATGTCCTTAATATATTAATAATGGGTTGAGTGCAGAGGACTCTTGCATTTGTCAATGTGAATTTTGTGGTCACACAACCTCATTGCACCTCCGCTTATTGTTTTTAAAAATTAGTGGTGTGAGCACAACTTTCCCTTTGTTAAAGGCTACAAATGTATTGTTATTGCTACTTTTCATTACTCATTTGTCTATTCATGCTTTCTCCAATTCATATTCCAGTCTCTTGTTCAAATAAATGCATGGTAGCTAGGGTAATGTGGACCCTAACAACAAGGTTGCTGAAATTGCAAACTGGAGAACAGAGCTGTGAAATTGGAGTTGGGTTGGGTATCTGGAGTCGGAGTCAGAGTTGCCAAAATTGTACTGTCTCCGACTCCTAGTAACTTTAAATACAAGCTGAAAATAATCAAATCAGATTTAAGATATCCTATGAAATGAGAATACGGCAGAAACAATTCTGTTTCTAAAAACAATACTTTAGTTAATTTTGGATTGTATTGAACAGTTATTCTGCAGCTATATGCCAGGTCTAATTAGTATAGAAGTTGTTTTATGTTTTCCAATTGTTTTTGGTTTATGTAGTTTAACTTTGATTTTGTTTTAGAATTCCCTGTACCAACTGGATGTGGTGTATATTTTTGAGCTTTGGCAGTGATAAAATGCCTTGTATGTTGTGTATTTAGGTTCTTTCAACATGGAAAATACATTACATATATTAAAGGAACAGTAACACCGAAAAGTGAATGCATTTTAAGGTAGTTAACATATACTATACTGTTAGACCAATTGCATTTGCAAATTGTCTCAGAATATCACTCTCTACAGCATACTAAAAGTTAATTCAATAAGGTGAACAACTTCTTTAAAGAAGTATTAAACTATATTGTGCTTATACTGGTGCTGACTTGGGCACTAGTGATCTAGTCAGCAGCATTGTGGCCCAGTATGGGGCCCAAATGATGTTCTCACAGACCCTGATGAGTTTGCACAGGTCCCCCATTGAATCTGAATGTTGACTTAGGTGCCAAACAGTAGGGTCAGCCTGATTTGATCCATTGCCAGGTCAAGTAAAGATCTTCTTCTTTGATGCCCTTGCCATATCAGCAGATTCATGTGTATTAGCTTCAGGCTAGTCTTGTGGAGTTGTGCTTCACTTCTGTTGAGGGCTGGACACATGTATGGCCCACAAGCATGGCTGGTATACATATTAGCACAGATTACTAGCATAGGGGGGTTTGCATTTGTGAGGGATTCTTCATTTAAGTGTTCATGAAAAATTTGATGGTAGGCCCTGTGCAGATGCACCTTTTGTCCCACTGTATGGTTCACTTTGCATAGCTTATAACTGATTCTCTTGTGGTGGCAAACATGGGTCAATGCTTGTCATGGATTGATGCATTTAGGTACCTCTGAAACGTTTTGTGGAGATCTCAAAAAAACTACAAGAATTATTTGGCACATTTGCCAGAGTGTCTGCCATCTGATTTTTATTACAATCCATGGGTTGTTGAGAATTTTGGATGCTGCAGAGTTTCCAGATAGAGCACCACATTGAACCAAACACAGAATCTTGTATTGTTTCACATTTGGTCTTGTCATGGATTGCTATAAACCCTCAAAATGAAAACTATTATCTAGGTCAAATATACCGAGGGACAAGGATAGACTGAGATATTCAGATGAAACCACTGTACCGCAAAAAGTCTTAATATTACAGAAAAATCTAAAACCTGGTAGTGTGGAAGGATCTTCTCTTACTTAACAAACCAACAGCCCTAAGTGCTTAAAACCCAGACCTCACATGTAAATTCTGTGGATAACCAAAATGTAAATGGGACAAAAGTTGTCTCATCGTGCAGGTCCTGATCATGAGAAGTAGCTGTGTAAATCTGAGGTCTAGCAAAGAGTATAAATAAGAAAGATACCACAATGTGCAGTGGACTAAGTGCATTAAGAAGACCAGCTGATCTGTGTGGGAACACCACCCAAACCCAGATCATTAGTTGAATGAAGTATACTTATAGCAGTGATCCCCAACCAGGGACTTGTGACCAACCCCTTGATGTTGCTCCCAGTGGCCTCAAAGCAGTCACTTATTTTTTAATTCTTGGCTTGGAGGCACATTTTTGTTGCATAAAAACAAGGTGTACTTCCAGAGTCGAACAGGAGGAAAATGGCAAATGTAAACTGAAATGTAAGAGGGGGAAGATTCAAGGAAGAAAAGTGTAGCAGGGAACAATAGAGAGGCGCCTATGAGAAGAAGGTGTGGAAGGAAGAAAAGAAGAAAGCAGCAGACGAGGGACTTTGAGAAAATAAGAAGAAAAAGGAAGCATCATAGAGCACAGAGCAGAAATGAAAGAAGAGAGGATGATATATCATAGAACACAGCATAAGAAAGCACACTTGTAAAGAGAAATAAGAGATAAGTATAAAAAAATGGTGCCGTACATACATGAACTGTGCACTCTCTGCTCTGTGAACACCCCTTCATAAATATTTAAGTCCATGACAGATTGAATGTTAATATTTTTTTCAAATGTTAATATTTTTAAAAATAAAAGTATAAGAGTTCTGGATCACCTCCCTTAGACTCCATTTTATTCAAAATATCCAGAACTGTTTTTCTCTGTAATAATAAATCAGTACCTTGTACTTGATCCCAACTAAGATATAATTAATCCTTATTGGAGGAAAAAACAGCCTATTGGTTTTATTAAACGTTTAAATAATTTTCTAGTAGACTTAAGGTATAAAGTTCCAAATTAAAAATAGATTCGTTATCCGGAAAAAAAACAAGGTCCAGAGCATTCTGGATAACAGGTCCCATTCCTGTACCAACACCAAAGAACAAGAGGGTGCAAGAGGTGCCCAGTCATTTTAGGGGCCATGAAAAAATAGTAGTGGTTAGACACTGAAGCTCAAAGTACCTTTGGCACAGGGCAACAGAGGGGCAGGTTGTACCCTAAACAGGTCACAGAAGAGAGCTATATGTCTTCTTGTGGATGTGGGTGGATTTATTGTTTTTGAAAAAACCTTCCTTGAACTGCTTACACCCCTTGCAATATCCCATAGGCAGTTGAATGGGGAAGTGGTTTTTCAAGAGTCAGCCTTTTTCCTACAATGGAAAACAAATCACCAACAACATGTCAGTTATTAATGTGCAAATGATCATCCGACATCACTAGTTTTATTGGGAAAGTTGTTTGAAAGGGGAGACTTTTGAAAAGATTATACTGATACTAATACTCGTCCAGATTATTGGGGAACTGGAATATAACTTATCCCCTGTAGTGTGAAAAAAAGCAACTTTGCACTGGGTCCCTATGTCTTCTTCAATTGTATCAGTTGTACTAATATAACATAGAATGAATTTTACAAAAATGTGATCTATGCATAACACATTAAGCTTCAGGTAAGGTTTAAGTAGGGGCACTAAGCCAATCAGGCAGTAGCACCAAGCAGGTTATCGGGTGCTGCAAAAAATCCGCCCCTGGGTTCTCCCCATTTACTGTATGGTAGACACCCCAGGGGTCTGCTGGATGTAGCTAAGGAAACTTGGGAACAGGAAGCTACCCCCTATAAGACGGTGGTAGAAAACATTGCTCAAAATCAGGAGCAAATTACAGTTGTTACGTATAGTAAAATAACACATGGCCCAAGCCCAGAAGAACCAAAGCTGGATTTACAATACGTCTGCAACAGTAAGGACCTTTAATTTTGATGATAAAGTCTTGGTACTTATCCCCACAGTTGAAAGTAAGTTCTTAGCCAAGTGGCAGTGGCCTTATGAAATTATTGAATAAACTAAACTATAAAGTACAGCAACCTAATAAGAGGAAACAGGTGCAAATGTATTGTGTGAATTTAATTAAGCCCTAGAGGCCTCAAGTGCTCCTTATATCAGAACTGGTGCCAATGGGTCATTCTGATACCGGAAGTCAAAATAGCCAAAACCCTTTTGATGTCACAGAAATAAGATTTAAAACAATTCTTGATGAGAAATAGGACTGTCTTCTATGATCTTCCTGGGAGGACTACTCTAATTGAACATGATATTGTTACTGCTCCTTAAGTAAAAATTAAGGTTAAGCCATATAGAATCCCTGAGGCACAGAGACAGGCAATCTCTGATGAGGTAAGAAAAATATTGGATCTAGGAGTAATTGAAGAGCCCCGCAGTGATTGCTCTAGCCCAATTGTTTTGATAAACCCTAAACCTGATGGGAGTATAGGGTTTTGTAATGACTTCCATATACTGAATAAAGTCTCCAAATTTGATGCCTACCCCATTCCTAGGGAACTCATAGAAAGACTGAACCCCGCTAGGTATCTCACAACTTTGGATCTCACAAAAGGGTATTGGCAGGTACCTCTAACTGAAGTGGTTAAGGAAAAGATTTTCTACTCCTGATGGTCTTTTCTAATACAATGCACTGCTTTTTGGTTTGCACAGGCCCCAGCTACTTTTCAAAGGTTAATGGACCATTTTCTTAAACCACATAATTCCTATACCTCTGCTTATTTGGATGATGTGGTTATCTTCAGCCCTGATTGGGAGTCTCACTTTCCGAAAGTAAAGGCGGGACTCTATATGTAAGGCTGGGCTTACTGCAAAGCCTAAAAAGTATGCTATAGAAATGGAAGAAGCCGAATACTTAATGGAAGAGGTGTAGTACAGCTTTAAAATAAATAAAGTGGAGGCAATACAAAAATGGCCCCAACCTGTCACAAAGAAACAAGTTAGAACCTTTCTGGGGATAGTAGGCTACTATTGTAGATTTGTGCCTAACTTTGCATTTAAGCTTCCCTTAGGGATCTTACTAAAGGGAAGAGCTCTGCAATGGTTAAATGGTCAGCCGAGGCTGAAAATGCTTTCATAGAGATAAAAAATTCCCTCTGTAGGCAACCGGTGTTGATAACTCCAGATTTTCAGAAAGAGTTCATTGTGCAAACTGATGCCTCAAATGTAGGTTTGGGGGCTGTCCTCTCCCAAATTGTAAATGGTGAGGAACACCCAGTAGTTTACTACACCGGCTGAGAGTAGGTACTCTTTTTTAGAAAGGGAGTGCCTTGCCATTAAGTGGGCATTAAAGGCCTTAAATTACTATTTGCTGGGTCACAAATTAGTCGCGGTCTATGCTTCCCTTAGATGGATGTCTGAAAATAAAACAAAGAATCACCAGATGGTTCCTGGCTCTACAAAACTTTACATTTACAGTGGAACATAGATCTGGAGCACTGCAAGGGAATGCAGATGCCCTCTCAAGGGTTTATTGCCATTGATATATTTCCCCTAGATTCATCTTACTCCCATATGTACAGCAGTCCTGAGTGGGTTAATTCCCCTAGGAACCTCACCTTGGAATAATTAGCAGACTGCTAGAGAGAGTGTGAGTAAGATTGAGCTACATGCTGAGAGGGTTGAGACCTGAGATGTACAAAGGAAAAATTGTACGTTTGTGTTTTGGCCTGGAATCCCAGTAGGGGACTGGTAATAGAGAGGAAAAATACTCAGTGTATTAGTTAGAGGCCAAGTGTGGCAAGGGTTTTTTTCATTTTTTAGTTTTGTACTGTTTGCTTAGAGTCTGAACATGTGAACTATAAATGGACTTTACTCTGTTAAAGAACTGTCTGTTCATCGGACCCTGCTCACAACTGAAATATATAGAAATTGTTCAGAAAAGGGCAAAGAATCAAGGAATTATCACTGATGATCAAGGAATGGATCTTCTAACTCAGGGACCCCCAACCTTTTTGTTAACCGTGAGCAACATTCAAATGTTAAAAGAATTGGGGAGCAACTTAGTAAGAAAAATGTTTCAAGGTGGTGGCCATTTGGTAGCCCCTGTGTGGACTGACAGCCTACAGGAGGATCTGTTTGGCAATACAACTGGATTGTTTATGCAACAAAAACCCCTGGGAGCAACATCCAAGGGGTTGGTGAGCAACATGGTCGGGGATCAATAATCTAACTTTAAATAAAAGGCTTCACAAAAAGTGGTTTAAAATGGAGTCTGAAACATTGGTTTGGATCATTATGTGTTGACAATACAAATACTGCCACTTGCCTGTAAACTTCATGCAATGGGTATAGTCCTTCGCAGGTCCGTTTTTTGGAACCCATACCCGACACGTACCCGCAACCTGCAATCCGCAACCTGGACCCGCAACCCGCATTCTTACCCGCTTGGACCCGCTACCAGACCCAATCCGCAAGTACCATATCCGCAACCCGGACCCGCCACCCGCTGACCATCAAGAATCAGGTCGTGCTGTCATTGTAAACCCGGAAGTGACATCATCAGAAGTAGTCGTGAACTGAAAAAAAGGAGTAAAACAGGAAGTGCTGTCATTGTAAACCGGAAGTGACATCAACGGAAGTAGACGTGATCAGAAAAAAGAGAAAAAATTGCTATTGAGAAGATCCGCAGCCCGACCCGCAAACCCACAGACCCGCCGACCCGTGTTTATACCCACATCCGGAACTTCTACTCGCAACCCGCAGGGTAACGCTGGTTTTTGCGGGTAACCCGCGGGTACCCGACCCGCTTCAGGACTCTAACAGGTGGCAAAAACCCTTGATTCTACCTTGGCTTTGACAGTTATATGGGACTCTTTTTGGCTGTGGCTCATTTAAAAATAATTTCAGTGTGTAGCAACACAATGCTATGCTTTATAGTGCAACCACCCACCAGAAGCACATTTGTAACTTCATCTGCTGCAGATAGAGGCACCTTATCCTTATATTTCTGCTTCTGGTGTAGGCATGTTCATGATGCAGCCGTCTCTGTTGATAATGTACATTATATGCAAATACAAGGAAGTCTGAAGATTTTCATACTCTGCCCTGTGTTCATATCAGGCTTAGAAAATGACCTTTTCATGAAGGAATGTCAGTTCAGGAAGAGCAAAATTAGAACTGCTTAGTTCAACTTCTCCCATCACAAGGTTATTGCCCGTAATGGTGTGGAACACAGCTCAGTTAATGCAATATTTCAATTGCTTCACTTTCAGCTGAGGTCATTTTTTTAAACAGCATTCTCCTTAGCAATCTTAAACAAGGAATGTTATTTGCGATCAGTTATCAGCTCTACAACGAATACACTCCATTGTTATCCATGAAAAAACACAATATTCCCCCACTACTCGAACCTTATAGTTGGCCATAGACGCACCGATAATATTATACGTAACAAATGTTTGTACAAAATTCAGTGTGTGTATGGTAGGAGACGAGCCAACCGATATCGGCAGAAGACTTGGATATCGGTCGACTTGCCGGAAATTTTTTATTTTTGATCCGAACATCGGGCGTTGTTAGTGCTGAATCATCAGATACAGGTAGAATTCTATTGTTTCTACCTGTAGATCTGACGATTCAGCTCTACACGTGTGTTTGTTGAAATTAACAATATTTCCAGGAAAGATCGTAATTGTAACGTCTTTGGCCGCCTTAAGGCCCCAGTGCCACTGGGCTTGTTTCACTAGGAATAGTTCAGCCCTTGGTGCAGAAGGCAAAACAAACAAACAAACTTTAGTCCACAATGATTTGCCAGCCCTATAAGGAAGTTGGAGTGTATAACCCTTAATAGCTCTTAATATGCAGCTGTTGGAAGGAGTTTTGAAAGGTTTGCAAGCAAATCAAAAAGCTTATTTGACGACCGCAAGCCAGTTCCCTTTTAATGCTGCAGAAGCCATCATGTGCCATTTCCAGGCCATGGAAAGTGTTATCTCAAGCAGCTTTTGGGCAGGAAGTTGTGTTTATCACTTCCCCTCAGTTGCAGTTCTGTATGAGATCAGATTGCCTTCCCGTGCAGACCCTTGTGCCTTTTACTCATCAAAGGAGCGGACCCTGAGGAGCTCCTATCATTTCTATCCACATGCAGCCATGTAGAAAAACAACCACTATCTTGAAAGCACAGGGGGCTCTGTTATTCTGTTGCTTCTGGGCTGATCTGGGAATGGATTGATTAACTTTTTGGGTGCCAGAAATCTTCCAGCACAAGTTTACTCTCCCATTGGATTTCACTGATCGCTTATTGGGAAGTAGCGTTGCCACCAGTGACGTAACTAGAAATTACTGGGCCCCACAGCAAATCCTTTTTCAGGCCCCCAAATGTCTAGAGATTGACCTGTTTCATCAATATTTATTAAAATTGTGCATAAATAAGAGCCTCGTGGGGCACCTATACCTACTGGGCCCCCTGCAGCTGCAGGGTCTGCTTACTCTGTATTTACGCCCCTGGTTGCCACCTTTCCTCCCTACTAAGTCCGTGTGGGGAGGCAGAGGGATGTAGATGTAGAGGGAGGCGGGGCCGTTGCATAGCATGGGTGGGGCATGACATCGGCTGGGAGGCGGGGCTTTCTCAGGGAATCCTAATTTGGAAAACCAGGAAGCCAGTTTTTGATGCGGATAGCCCAGTTTTTTTAAGCCAAAACCTGATAGGTGGCAACTCTAGTGGGAAGCCTGTTTGGCTTGAAATGAGAAGTTTATATTTTCAGTTGTACTTTTCCTTTCCCCTCCCAGTGGTTTCTATGAAAGTGTTATTTTAGGCAAGGAGCCATTGCCTCATGCTGATTGGACATAACTATCCATATCACTTCCTATAGCAAGAAGCTGGGGCGTGGCCAAACAGCCAAAGGGGTGTGGTCTGATTAATTAGTAAGGCCATATAGAGGCAACTCCCTCTGATTTCTTATAGCTTTTACGGATAGATATCATAAAACTATACAGGCATAGGTGTGCCATGCTACTAAGCACATAGGCATTACTTGGTAACAGCCATCAGAACATCAGCAAAGTCTGTAGATTTCTTTCTACTGGCCACACACACTATCACTCCTAAACGTGAGGGCTCACAGATCATATGCTAGGCCATACTCCTAAGGGAATTGTAGTTTAGCAGCAACTGGAAGGCCTCAGATTGACATACAGGAAGGGTTGCCACCTCTGACTTCTGCAAAAACCCAACAAGAGGGCGGGATAATGGCATCAAGGGAGGAGCAGTGACATATAGGGGTGGGGTTATGACATTTCTGGGCGTATCTGTGCCTCTTGGGTTGGGGTTTTACTTCAGAGATGGTTATTGGACACATTATTGTTCAGGTTTCACAAGGCTGAAACCCGAACAGGCAGTTGTAACACGAACAACCCTAAGAAAAAACAAACCGCTCGATCAAAACCGAACAGGTGGCATCCCTACATACAGGTATGGGATCCGTTATCTGGAAGCCTGTTATCCAGAAAGCTCTACATACCTCCCAACATTTTGGAAATAAAAAGAGGGACAAAAATATTTTGACCACGCCCATTTTTGTTGGCCACACCCCTTACATTACCATGTTCATTTTACAAAATTTGGCAGGTTATAAAAGCTTGAACATATTTCTGTTTTTTTTTTTTCAGTTATTACAGTTTTGCTAATGAAGGTGAATTTCCCTTTAAGCTGTGAGTCTAACTTTTCCCAAGAGAGACCTGTCATCTTATATTGTTACAATAACTTATTTGCTTATCTAAAAATTGTTACAAAAGTATCTTATTTGAAGCTGTGGCTGTTCTGGGCTCTCTGCCAAAAGCCAATTAAGTTAGAAACTTTGTTTCTTTTTGGCTGTTCAGTGCAGAGAAAAACGGTACAAACGAGGGACTGAGAAAAAAGGGACTGTCCCAAAAAAACAGGATAGTTGGAAGGTATGGAATTATGGGAAGGTCGCCTCTTACAGACTCCATTTTAGTACATAATTATATTTTTTAAAAGTTATTTCCTTTCTCTCTGTAATAATAAAACAGTATCATGTACTTGATGCCGACCATCATATAATTAATCCTTATTGGAGGTAGCACAATCCTGTTTGGTTTAAATGATGTTTAAATCATTTTTTTAGCAGACATAAGATAAGGAGATCTAAATTACAAAAATACCCTTTATCTGGAAACCCCCAGGTCCCAAGCATTCTGGATAACAGGTCCTATATATATACCTTACTTATACAACCCTCCACCTTCTTCTCTAACCCCAGCTGTGATTTCAGGCATTGGATTTACTGAGTAAAATTGGCCAGATTAAAGCTGCCGATATCGGCCCTTTAGACATATTCGGCAGTTTATCGGCCCATGTGTGGGGGCTCCCGACGGGTCCTCCCGATCAATATCAGGGAAAATTCGTCCAGATATCGATTGGTCAAGTTTTATTTTATTTTCATCGATCCAGGACCGCATCGGCTAGTTGACCCGTCGGAGCCCATTCGTAGTATTGTAATCCGATCGTTTGGCCCCAGGGCCGAATGTTCGGATTCATCCGATATTGCCCAGCCGTTAGTGGGCATTTCGGGTTAAGATCCGCTCGTTTGGCGACTTTGCCAAACAAACGAATCTTTTATAGTGTATGGCCACTTTAAGAGAACAGGCCTTGTCCCCAACCCCCTCCAGACTAATTTTTATTAGTGAATAGAATGACTCTGTATGAAATAGCATGAAAGGAGAAAAATCTTTTTTAAAAATGAAAATTTCAAAAAAAATTACAGTGCTTGAAGGGTTAATCCTTTTCAAAACCATCTAGTTTTTTTTCCTGTAGAGTTTCACTTCTTGTTTTTATATTTATTATTTCTGATTTGTCAGGGCTGTGTGTGTGTTTACTTGCACATTGTGACCCCAGTGTTAGGATATATTTCACTGGTTTCACTTGGGGTGTGAAGTACAGGTATGGGACTTGTTATCCAGAATGCTCAGGACCTGGGGTTTTCCAGATAACAGATCTTTCAGTAATTTGGATCTTCATACCTTAAATCTACTAGAAAATCCTTTAAACATTAAATAAACCCAATAGGCTGTTCTTTGTTTCCAATAAGGATCAATTATATCTTAGTTTGGATCAACTACAAGGGACTGTTTTATTATTACTGAGTAAAAGTAAATCATTTTTTAAAGGGGTTGTTCACCTTTGAGTAAAGTTTTAGTATGATGTAGGGAGTGATATTCTGAGACAATTTGCAACTGGTTTTCATTTTTTATTGTTTGTGGTTTTTAAGTTATTTAGCTTTTTGTTCAGTTTGCAGTGTCAGCAAATTACCTTAGTAACCATGCATTGATTTGAATGAGAATATGAAATATTAATAGGGGAGGGTCGAACAGAAACATGAGTAATAAAAAGTAGCAATAACAGAGCATTTATTTTTAGATGGGGTCAGATGGGGGCAAATAATTCATAAACGATAAAAAAAAATAATGAAGACCAATTGAAAAGTTGCTTAGAATTGGTCATTCTATAACATACTAAAAGTTAACCTGAAGGTGAACCACCCCTTTGAATTGTATTAAATTGGATTATTTAGAAAAATGGAGTCTATGGGAGACAGATTTCTGGATAACGGGTTTCCTGATAACGTATCCCATACCTGTATATGGGTAAATAAATAAACATTGGGAAGGTTAACCCTCTGCCCCCGAACATCATTGCTCTTGACCACACCTAGTGCAGAATAGGTCAAAAAGGAAACTGAACTGACAGTCAGGTACTTATTAGCCAGTGCCATAGATTTTACAACCAAATACGTTTGTGAATGGCCTTTTATTTTTATTTATTATTGTGTTGTGGGAGGCTATAAGACAGGCCCGGACTGGCAATCTGTTGGTTCTGGCAAATGCCAGAGGGGCTGCTGTAAGATGCCATAGACATGTTGGCTGCTGGCGGGCTGTTTGGGCCTTTGTGTACTTGAAATGCCAGGGTCTATTTTGATTCCCAGTCCAGACCTGCTATAAGCTTTGTGTTTTTCTAACTGTAATCCGACTCCGTTTCTGAAACATGAAATGCCATGAGAAAAAGGAAATCATTTTTAAAAATGTTTTTTATTTCTTTATAATGGAGTCTATGGGAGACGACCATTCCATAATTTGGAGCTTTCTGGATAATGTATTTCCGGATAATGGATCCCCTACCTCTATCTTGATCTCTGAGTAAAGGTGGCGACAGACCGGGTCGGCAGCTTATTGGCCAGTGCATGGGGCAGATGTCGATCGGACAGGGCTAAAAATCGTTGGATCGCGGATCAAATCTCTTCATTGATGCGGTCCTGCGACCTGACCGCACAAATACCTTTCAGTATGATGCAATCATTGGGCACTAGGGCCCACGATCGGATCAGCCCGATATCATCCACCTCAAGGTGGGCATATTGGGCAAGAGAGATATCCTTACGTTTGGCAACATCGCCAAACTAGCGGATCTCTCTGTGTCTGGCCTCCTTTAGATTTAAAATATTCCTTTTGTATAGCTGATATCTTTGGGAGGTTAATCCCCAAGCCAAAGCCATAATATGAGTTCATTTATATAGAAGCGGCATATGCAAAGCACCAAGAATCAGCTTTTTTATTTTTCCCTGCAATTTTGGGTTTCTCAACAGGCTAAAGGAAAAGTTTGCTCAATTTTAGTCGGTGCAAAAATGACTGTTTTTTTCCTGTCATTTAAACTGTTGATTCTGTAACCAGTAAAAAAGTGACTCAGAGGGGCTTTTGGCAAGGGTAGGGCATGCTGGGGAGGGGGTTAAGTTATCTTTTGTATGTTATAATTCTAAGCAACTTTTCAACTAGCCTACAGGGAATACAGGTTATGGAAAATAAGTCATAGTACAAGTTGATCCAGGAACTGGTCCGATTGCCATCTTGGAGTCGGGAAGGAATTTTTATCCCCTCTGAGGTAAATTGAAGAGGCTTCAAATGTGTTTTTTGCCTTCCTCTGGATCAACTGGCAGTTAGGCAGGTTATGCATAGACTTAAAAGTTGAACTTGATAGACGTGGGATTTTTTTAACCTAACTTACTATGTTACTATGTTAGATAGACATAAAATAGAGAGATAGATGATAAATATGCAGCTCTTACATGAGAACTTTGGAGTCAAGGTGGGACATTCACTAAGATTCGTAGTTGCGCCAAGCGTAACTTCACCGCACTTTGCCAGGCGTAGTTTTGCCAGCGCTCCGCAAATTCACTAAAATCCGAAGTTGCGCTCAGGGGTAGCGTAAGGTTGCGAAGTTGCGCTAGCGTTGATTCGCTAAGCGAATTTACGCTAGCGATGGTTAATTTGCATACGGCGCCAAATTCAAATTTCAATGGAGGAATACGTATCAGCACTACAAATGCCTGGGAAACCTTCAAAACATCAAATAAAATTTTTATTTTGCCCTACACATGTGCCCACTGTATAGTTAAGTTGCCATGAGTTAGGAAATGTAGGGGGGAAGGAGGGGAGCCCCAAAAAAAATTTCGATCTTTTTCACCCTATCACCCATAATATAGAAAAAACGCCAGCGTTTTTTGGGACTTAGAAAAAATGTTAACTTTTTTTGAAGAAATCCCTATCTACTCTATTGTGCTTCGTCTGGTCTGAGGTGGCGAAGGAAGTCTAGCGTAAAAGGTAGCGTTCAGTACAATGCGCGCGTTAGTGAATTTGCGTAGTTATGTCCGTTGCGCAAATTCGCCAGGCGTAAGGATTGACGCTAGCGTTAGGCGCTTCGGCGCATAGTGAATTTGCCCCATTATAACTAGGTGGAGACCAAGAAAGGTTAACTAAAGCCTTGGTTTGGCATTGAATGTCAATATCATATGCGCCGACTGTATAGAATGGAAGCGTGTGCCAAACAAGAACAATGTTATTTTGCCTGCGAGAAGACTGTATAAAAATGGTAAAATGACATCCCTATGATGCCTCCCCCCCACCACTCTGGTTTTAGTGCCCTAATTATTATTATTATTTGTATGGAAGGATGAACCCTATCTTCAGGATGTTTGTCCCCGGGGTAGAGATAGTAGGAGAGACCTTCATAGCCGCGTGTATATATTTCATGTATGTTTGTGCTTCCATGTGCTGAAGAGTGACTTGGGCATTGTTAGTCTTTTTGAGTTCTTCTTAGGCTTGACACACAAAGTTATGGGTAATGGTAACTCAGACATCAAACCTATCCGAGGTTACAAGGCTATAACCTCATTTGCACCATCACGGCAACTCTCTTCCATTGCTAGTTTATATTGAATAAGGATGCACTGAATCCACTATTTTGGATTCGCCCGAACCCCCAATCTTTCGCAAAAGATTAGTCCGAATACTGAACCGAATCCTAATATGCAAATTAGGATTCGGATTCGGTTCGGCTGGGCCATCTGGGGAAAGTAAGTGACAGCTATAAACATGTATTGTAAAATACTGGAATTCTAAACTAAATCAGATGAAATGATTGGGAGTGGTGAGGCTGCTAGCCAATTTAAATATATTGGACAAACAACTCCGGCTTTGTTTATAGGGGAAAGTATTTTGCATATCGTTTTTAGTCTCTGTGCCCTTTGGTATTTTTTATGCATTATAACAGACCATCTATTCTTCCTTCTGTATGAATTACAGGCCCTCATTGCAGCCATTACTTTATTCGTTAAAACTGTTTGTTGCAGCTTTAAGCATACTCTGTGAGCAGATACATACCCTGTGCTATCATCAGTAATACATTAGAAATGTTAAAGGAAATATTACTACATACCTTCATTTGCTTGGCCACAGACACCAAGCAAGTACTGTTAAAGAACCACAAGTGTTTGTAACAACCGACATGTCCTTTAAATGCAGAAGGCGATTTATTTCCTCTGCATGCCTGGCCGTGGAATACTGGAGTGCTAATTGAGCTAAATGGGGTCAGATCAAGAGTTCATAATATCTGTGTTACTGGCAATAGCAAAACAAGTTTGAGGTTTTATGTATTTTCTTTATTTATAAGCAGTTACAAATATGTGCACGCCTCCTGTTGCTAAAGCGTATCCAGTAGAAGGTAATTTGCTTCTATATTCATTATTTTCAATACTGACCCTGTTTATTATAGGAGTCTTCCTTACACCGTTCCCTCCTTCTCACCGGCTTTGTGCAATATGTGTACAGTTCATTTTCCATAGCAATAGTGATTGATAAGCACTGGTATACTGGAAAGCGGTGGCAGAAATAATTCACACTACCCATTGCTTCTATATTATGACTTATTACAGGGGTGCCCAAAAGGTAGATCGGGATCTTCCAGTGGTGATCAGTAGATCTTAAGACACTGTCAACAAACAGCTTGTCTAAGGGCAAGGCCAGGCGTGGCGTTTTTACACTGCGTTTTTAAAAAAGCTCAGTCAGGCGTAAATACACAGCGCTTGCAAGCCGAAATCGGCTCCGGGCGCCAGTATTGGCGTTTTTCAGCAGAAACGCCAATACGTCTAGAAACAACCAAATCAATAGACTCTATGGGATCTGCACGTTTGAAACCACACTTTGTGTAAATACACAGCGTATTTTAAATATGGCGTCCAAATTCTTGCGAGATAAATGAAGCATATATACGTTTTTAAGGTGTATTAGGTTGGTGACGTAATTACGTTGCGTATTGACGATCATTCCTGCTCCATTTTGCATGTAAATGTCTTTTCTATTTTTAAATAGCTTTTCTATTTCTATATCTTGCCCTAAATCACCCTCCTATTTCAGGCTTTTCTTTCAGATATTTATTACAGTATGTTATGGTTACATAAGAAATAGTTGTTTGTTAAATATAGCAATATACATTGTCTCATAAATCAATATAATATTTAAGTAATATTTTCCGTGGAACAGAATGCTAACAGTGATATTATGCATGTAGATCATAATGGGACATCATCACTAAAAGTAGACCTTGCATTAGTAAAGTATGGGCACGCTTGACTTATTGTATAGGTAATTGAACTTCAGTACCATGGACAGCAGACAATGCTCTAGAGAATTCCAGAAACCATAACACCCCTTATACTGGTGTAATGTATTAAACGTTTGCACCTAGTTGAGTAACCAATATCATCCAATCATCAGGTAGCATTGACCGGTCACGTGTTTGAAAACAGACATCTGATTGGTTGATATTGGTTATTGATATTGGTTACCAACTTTTATTGAATTATCTTCTTTACAGTCTAGAGTTTGGGCTCCTCTGGCATGGATTACTGTACTCTGCACCTTAGGATGGGGTAACGTATCATGGAGGTGCAGGAAGTGGCTACCGTGAGCAGAACAGGAAAAGGCTGACAACCACTGCTGTAGAGGTAGACTCACACTGTGGTGTATTAAGCAGGGCTATGAAAGGAAAACACATACCACACGCTAACAAAAAACTGTGTCTGTGTAAGGCAGCCTTAAAATATATGGAAGGCATTCAGAGAAAAAAAAAAACACCTTTTTTTCAAAGACATTTTTATAATAATAATCATACATTACATTATTGATGATACATACCATGGATAACAGCTGTACTTATTTTCTATATGTTATCTACTGACAATGAATGATTATGTTTTAATATCTTTGAGCAGAATGAGTGCCCTATTGTCTTTTTATTAACTCAAGACAGGAAAGAGGACGGTTTGTACATGTGAAAGTTGGTGGTGCATCTGAGTGGGCTTTTTGCACAGGATTATTCTCTATCAAACAGATAATATTTAGACCCTCATTCATGCTCTTTTTATGCATGCATTTTAACATCGAAAAAATGGTAATAATGGTAGCTTAGGATGATGCAAGAACACACAGGTACTGTCTGCTCCCATATTCCATCATTACGGTCAATTCAGCCATTAGAAATCTTGAGGGTCCCATATGGTTGGAATAATACTCTTTTCATGCATCACTAGGTCCCCAACCAGTGGCTCGTAAACAAAATGTTGCTCACCAACCCCTTGGATGTTGCTCCCAGTGACCTCACAGCAGGTGCTTGTTTTTGAATTCCAGGCTTGTAGGCAAGTTTTGGTTGCATAACTGGTGTACTGCCTCCGGTAGGCTCCAGCCCACAAATATCCAATCACAGCCCTTATTTGGCACCCCAGGAACTTTTGTTCATGCTTCTGTTGCACCCCACCTCTTTTTACATTTCAGTGTGGCTCATAGGTAAAAAAGATTGGGGACCCCTGGCCCAGAGATTGTTTTTCCTGACCAGGAGAGAGAGAGTGAAATTCACATGAGGAAGACTGATTGGGCCCAAATATGTAGTTCTTGAAATTCCTAAACAAAAAAATGACAGTGAAGTCATGAGCTACTTTATGTGCTCTCTGGGGGATTTTACTTTACATTTGTAAGAGGTTACAACCAGTGCATGGTTTGCAGCCTGTTGAGAAGCCTATAGTAAAAGGAAAATGGGAGATTTATCGATGTATGCAGTACACCTCCATTTATACAGGAATGATTTCTGCTTGGACTGGATCTGTGTAATGGAGAATCACCATTAAGCCATTGTCCAATAAAGAAGTGGCTCTATCCACCTTGAACTTTATCAACTGAACTGCATTGGTATGAATCAAAGCTGACAGCAGACACGCCCAAGCAGCTGCAGAATTATCTTCATCATTCCAGTTACCACAATTTGAAAGGAACCACAGGGTGGTTGGCTTGTTGCACAATTTCTACAGGCCAGTGACTGCTCAATGCATGATAAATTAATTATAGAACTCAGCAGCCAATACTTCATTTCCCTTTGAATATGCCCTCTTTCTTTTTTAGTTTTGTGCAAGCAAACTTTATAGATATAGAACCCTCTTTTGCTAGAAGAAGCAACTGATATTAGTTTAACACAACCTTCTGCTTCTTTTAGCAACAGCTTCATAAATGGCGTATGTATGTATATTTTTATTTATATAGTGAATAAAGGACCCCCTCTTGTAAATTATAAGAATATTATAAGTTACCGAAGGCCAAGTGTTTTTATACAGGTCATGGAACTCCGAGGTAACTTCTAATATCCTCATATTTTGCAACGGGGGTTACTTATAATATTTATTATAATACACAAGTTTCAGTGAGTCATGTAACAGAAATGACATCACTACTCACTGTTTATAATTGATGACATCCCTACTCACCCTTTGTAAGGATATTCATGGCTTTTGTGTATTATATAGCATTACATACAGTATGTTCGCACAACAAACAGGGGTCGTTACAATAATACGATATGTAGAAAGTCCAAGTATGGGAAGTGTCCATCCAATAGTAAAATAGTAGCCAAAATATTTATAAAGTTAAAAAAGCTTTATTAGGACATGTATAAGCCTAACGCGTTTCATGCCTAAAGTGGGCACTTACTCATAGCTACTGGTCAACCCATGGACTGGGGGTTACCTTGGTAATAAGAGACCACCTTGTAAACTATACCACCACTATTATTTGTTTCCTTATTTTTTTTATTTTTTTTTTACTTTTGTTGAGAACGGAGCCACACACCACTATCTAAGCAGCTATTCATTACAATAATAAATACATTACAGCTGCATTAGCGATTAAGTGCTAAGTGTCAAAGAGACAAGAGGAAGAAGGTCCTTACAAGAGCTTACAATCTAAGTGGGAGGGTAAATTACAGAAACAATTGGGAGGATATTAAGTGCTGCAGGTTACAGTGACACTGCAGTATAAATTCAAGTTCCCAGGTCAGGTGTTATGTGAGTGCTTCAAGAGGGAGTTTATGAATTGATTTCTGAAGAGACTGAGGGAAGATTTTCTCCAGGGGAATTCAGGGATGGCATTCCAAATGTAAGGAGCAGCAAGGCAGGGAGGTTTAAGGTGGGAAGCAGCAGTAATAGTGGGGGTGCAGCCAAGTGGTTGTAGTTGTTGGCCAGGAACATATGGAGACACAAGAGAAGAGATGTACTGTGTAGTGAAGGGTGAATAAATTCGGCAGGTGCGAATTTGCGGCGTCAGAAAAATTTGGACGCGCGTCGCAAAAGTCGCTCACGTCAAAACCGTTGCACGTCAACATTATTTGGACACCCATTGACTTAAACGCTGGCAAATGTCAAAATGTTTCGTGAATTTTTCGCCGTTTCGTTTTCAGTGAAACGGGACAAATTTTCCCATCACTAGTAGTGAGATGCAGAGGAATGAAGGCCTTTGAAGGCTTTGACAAGAAATTTAGAAGTTATTCTTTGTTATATGAGAAGCCACGATATGGACTTTAGCAAGGGTCAGGCCAATACTCTCTTGGATGAGAGGAGGAGGAGTAATAGCAGCAATATACAGTATATTACAGACTGTAGACGTCATTATTACATAAAGTATAAATCTTTTTCTTGCGACCAGTGATGCCCACCAGAAAGTGCCATTGTGTTACTGGAACATTCAGGTCACAATGTAAAAATGCTTTAGCACAGGTTGAAAGGGATCTCTGAAAATATCTCTGTGTATTCACCTTTACTATGGGAAGCACAAACTGCCTGATGATTTTCTTGGTGTTTGCCACAAATGCAGTCATCTGCTTGTTATGAGCAGGCTCAATAATGACTCATTTGACCACATGAATAAAATGTTTCATGTTACTAAATAGGTTTCATATGAAAAAAGTGTGTAATCACCGGAATACCGTTACAATCAGGTTTATTTATTGAACATGAGAGAAAGAAAATCCTGAGAGCAGCTGCAAACCTTAAATGCAACCAGGATACATTAGATCTCTTGTGTAACTTGTTTTTTAAACATCGTATGAGCTCCAAAGAAGTGATGTAGCAAGCAAGTCTTGAAGTCCAGAAGAAGATTCCACTTTTGACACTGTGCTTACAGTATGCCATTTATTGTAATATAGACAGGGCCATGGTGTTAGTGATGTGTGGGCCGGCCCGTGGGTCAGGTGGGTTCAGACCAACCTCGCTGCTTCTCTTTCGGATCACAGGCAGGTTTAGGTTAAGCTCTTCTGCCTGATCGCCCCACGACCGTAGACTGCCGGCCTCCAACTTCCTGTTTTATAGACTTGCGCCTGCCCTGCCCCTTTTGTGATGTCATTGGCTGGTTGGGTCGGCATGGGTCTATAAATGGAGGGAGAAGGCTGGTGTGGGTCGGGCAGGTTCGGGTCGGGTGTGGGCTACTGTGTGTGATTATTAATACTTATCTGCTGTGGTAGATACTCCAGGGACAATAGGAGAAATAGTGTCCCCCATGTGAGGCCCTGGTCAAATGTTGGACCATAAAGGAGTTCTCGTACTAAAGAAGTGTAATAACCACTCTTCTACATATTTGTAATTAATAACACAGGTAACCGAAAAATTAGTTGTTCATTTAGTAAAATATCTCAGTATTCCAATTCAGAACCAAGGAGGAAGGCTGCTGGCCCGAATCTGACTTTTACGTAAAGTGGAAGGCCCAACTAATCCCGGTTTTCACTGATGCCCTTTTTGGGCCCCTGGAACTTTTTGCTGAGGTTCTAGCTGTGATTCCACAGAACTTCAGAGATCAGACTTCCAATACATAGTACAGAATTGGATCAGGCGAGGGATGTGGTCAAAAACAAGCATGCGGTCAAGGGCAGGCGGCAAGAATCATAGTCAGGCAGAGATCAGGAACCAGGAATACATAGTAGTAAAAAGCTTGAGCAGAATCTGAACACAACCAGAAGCCAGCTTGGGCAAAGAGGGAATGACAGAAGGGGTTTAAATAGGGGTTTTGGTGCCAAAACAGAGGGGAAGTAAGGAAACAGCAGGAAACACAAAACCCCAAACCCAAAATGGTGCTTACTGCCTCAGAAATGCAACAATCGTCAATAGTGACGTCATTGCACATGTGCAGTTGCACAACGACATCTACCCAAATGTGCGCAGAGTAACCAGAATACACCCTCCGCCTGGTTCGCAAGAAAGTAGCCTTACAAGTACAGAGCCCAAGATTACAAACCTAGAGGTAGAGGAGCCAACAATTTAGGAGGAAGGGAATCCACAAAAATGTTGGGAAAGTCATGTAAAATTGTCGCCAACTTATTCACAGATCAATTTTCTTTCATCTTCCTGTTTCTACCGACAATTTGCTAAAAATTTTTGTTTTTTGAGAATTTTTGTACATTTTTACAGACATTTTTTTGATGCCAAAATCAAATGAAAATGTTGGGGCACTAGCAATCATGTTCCTCCCTTCTTCTTTCTTCCAAATCCAATGGCATCATGCATGCACAGTAGAGCAAAAATGTTCGGCTTTTAACTTTACTGTGTATGCTCGCCAGCACGAAGAAGGAAGGAAGAGGATAGTTTGCTCGCTAGTGCAGTTTTCTGCTAACAGAAACAAAGGCCAGGGTATAAGGTATGATAGTACAATCCTTGGGGGGTGCGCTAGAATTTCGAACCCCCCTTCATTCTCCTTTAAGACCTGTGTACTTACGGACACTTTTGTGAATTCCCACCGTTGAGTTGCCGCACATCTTGCAAGTGCAATAAAGTGTCTGTACAAGCCACATCTTTCTGTGACTAATCATTTGAAGGGATTGAATTGCTCTTGAAATGAAATATTGTACATGGGTATCCCCTGGTATATGTGTGTATATACAGTATATATGTATATACGCAGACATTTGTTTGGCATGTTTTGCTGAATTTTAAGAAAATACACTAGTTGAATTATGCCTATGTGGGAGTATATCTGAAACTTGGACTGTTAATGGACTTTCACAATTAGAGTTCCTACCCACACGTTAAAGTAAAACAACAGACATACGAAAGACATAACTGAGGTTTTTCCTTGTGGTACATTCTTGCGGTAACTGTTATTCTTCAGGTGCAGATGTAGAATACTTTAAAGAAGCATACTTGTATTTTTTGGCAACTGGGCATATTGACATTTGGGCATGTCAAATTCTAGTACAAAAATGTGACATTAGAAACCAATGTCGGGCAGGATAGCGTGAGTGCACAGCGTTAACTGCCACAAGTGACCCTAAACACTAAGCTAAACATCCCCAAAGTTTTACAACAACTAAACCACTGCTCATGAAAGCCTCTGTGCAAGAGGAAATTCAAAGGAGTAGTGATATATACCATTTAGCATGCCTAAAGACCCTACATTGTTTTCACTGAACGTTCAGCCAATCTTCCTGACTGTACAGTGATGTAGGGTATATTGTCACCACTTAAATAAAGCATAGAAATGTGAAAAGCAGAATCTGCATGTCTGGAGCTATTTTGTGAGTTCCAGTTTTTTAATTAAAGGGGTTGTTCACCTTTGAGTCAACTTTTAGTATGATGTAGAGTGTGATATTCTGAGACAATTTGCAATTGGTTTTCATTTTTTATTATTTGAGGTTTTTAAATAATTTAGCATTTTATTCAGCAGTTCTCCAGTTTGCAGTTTCAGCCATCTGGTTGCTAGGGTTTGAATAACCCTAGCAAGAGAATAAGAGACTTGAATATGAATAGGAGAGGACCTGAATAGAAAGATGAGTAATACAAAGTAGCAATAACAATACATTTGTAGCCTTACAGAGCATTTGATTTTTAGATGGGGTCAGTGACCCCTATTTGAAAGCTGGAAAGAGTCAGAAGAAGAAGGCAAATAATTCAAAAACTATTCATTTTTTTTCTTTGAATTGGCCATTCGATATACTAAAATTTAACTTGAAGGTGAACCACCCCTTTAAGCGTACAGAAAATTTTCCCTGAAGTGAATCCTCCCTGCTCCTTATGATTCAATAGCTTCCGTTCAGCAATGAAAAACATAATGAAATTGCAGAAGTGTCTTCAAAATCACTTAGATCCCATCTCGTTTATGTGGGTCAAATGTGCTTAATTTTTTTTCTCCATTCAAGAAAATGTCTGCTAGCAATCTGAATTATATTTACGGTTGAATTTTTCAAACTCAAGTTTTCTTTAAAATGAAACAGGAAGTCAACAGAAACTTCAGCTTTCAAGCAACTTAGAACAACTTTTTATCATGTTTAAATGCAATAAAGTTTTTTTCTGGGATCACGATTTTTTTGGCACTTGAAAATTTATTAATCAGCCTCTCCATGGGGCAAATTCACTAAGCGCCGAAAATGCGCTAGCGACGGCTTCGCCGCACTTCGCCACACTTCGGCAGGCGTAGTTTCGCCAGGGCTGCTCAAATTCACTAAAATCTGAAGTTGCGCCCAGGGAGGCGAAAGGTAGCGAAGTTGCACTAGCGTTAATTCGTCAAGCAAAGTGAAGTTATAGAGATCTTATATTGCCCTACACATGTGCCCACTGTATATTTTAGCTGCCATATGTTAGGAAATGTAGGGGGGAAGGAGGGTACCCCAAAAAAAAAATTCAATCTTTTTCAGCCTATCACCCTGAAAATGTAAAAGACACCAGTGTTTTTTGGGACTTAGAAAAAATTTCAACTATTTTTGAAGATCCTCCTATCTACTCTATTGCACTTCACCTGGTCTGAGGTGGCGAAGTCAAGTCTGGCGCAAGAAGTAACGTTCAGTAAAATCCGCAAGTTAGTGAATTAGCGTAGTTACGTCCCTTCGCCAGACCGCAACTTCGCCTGGCGTTAGGGTGCGAAGTAGCGCTAGAGTATGTCTACTTTGCTAGCGAATTTACGCCAACACCCGTTAGTAAATTGGCAAAGTGCCAAAATGACATCACGCTGACGAATTTTTTCTAGCGTTAGCCACTTCGCCTAATAGTAAATTTCCCCCCATGTGTTTACATTCATACTCGTGGATCTGCTGTGTCAACAAATATGTGTTTTATATAGTAGTTTCCTTAGTCAGAACCAAGACTTTGGAAAGGACATAGGAGGCCTGCTATCCCTTTTTCTTAAAGGTCTACATCTAGCCCAATAAAAGGGGTAATCAGGCAATTCCTACCGCAAGTTATAACTGATTGGCCAGTTTACAAGTTAGCAACCCAAGGGATGGGCCAGACCCTTCTCTTCTGATCAGTTGAACTCAGAGACACCATTAGATCAGGTGAGGGAGGTATGTGAAGACCCCATCCAGAGACCACATTCATTTGAATTTTCATATCTTAATGGACAAGAGGGCAGGGATGATGGTTTCGGGGGCGGGACAGTGAGCATGTGGGTGGGGCATTTAGGGTGTGTTTGTGCTTCATGTGGGCGTGGTTTTGACATCAGATGTTGGTATTGGCCAGATTATTGTTCAGGTTTCACAAGGCTGAAACCCGAACCCCGAACAGGCAAATGTGACCCGAGCACCCATAAGAAAAAACAAACTGCTTTTGTCAAAACCCAACAGGTGGCAACCCTAAGGGACAATTCAAGTAGCCAAAAAGTCAAGTAAACCTTTCCAACAGCATGAGGCAACTTCGGAAAACATAGCGCTCTGAGTGCAATACCGGCTTGAAAGTAAATCATGTCCATTAGGGCAGAGACACATGGTCAGATTCGGGGAGATTAGTAGCCCTGAAGAAGAGGAGATTTGTCGCTGGGCGACTAATCTCCCCGAATCTGACTGTGTATCTCTGCCCTAATGGACATGATTTTTATCCCCAAACATAGGTCAATAAATTTCTCTGTCATGTTTCACTTTGTCAATGTAGGGGAACCTTTAGTTATTGCTGTTGGTTGAAATTGACTTTTTGGCTACTTGAATTGTAAGCTCCAGGATGGATGTGTAATGCAGAATGTAACAAATGTAGTAGAATATACTTGTGTACTTATTTATGAATATTGGCCAATGTTTCATTGTACAGAATATAATATCTTCAAAATATTAAAATGTTTTAAACTACCATGGTTTGGTTTATTCTTCCTGCAAAGTTGCTTAGAATTGGACATTCTATAACAAACTAAAAAAGGTGAACCACCCCTTCTAGGGGTTTAGCGCATGCTGCCTATTCTCTGCTTGCATTTTTCAGCCGACAGAGAAGCACCCAGCATCCCACTGCAGCCTCCCGTAAAATAGAATGGGATATGTGTTGCAGCAATATAAATTGGCCCATTTCAGCCCCAATGCTCAGAGGTCTGAGATTACTGGGGCCTTTAAATCAAATCCATATTCCAACTATTTTAGCAGAAAGCCTTTCTGCTGATATTTTTCACTGCATGATCCACCTAGTGGCTAAATGAAGACGCTATGAGGGTTTGGAATGAATGATATCATTAAATCATTATCAATCATTGTATAAAAGAAGAAATAACCCTAAGCAATACGAATATGAATTATAGCAACAAACCTACAAATATGCTGGGATCTTTTAATATAAATATTAATTTAATATTGTTAAGAAAATCTGTTCCCAACAAAGTTAGCATTCCTTGTCGGAGCAGCCTAAGAACAGGACTGTCGTTAGTTGTGTAGGTATAGTAGCACGAGATATTTTCACATTGTAGCGGTCTCCATCATGCCCTGCAGTTGCTATCTTGCCTTATTTTCGGTGGTCCATCACTCTTGTTATTACAAATTCTGCCCCGTGGAGTAGTACCACCATATGTGGGAATGTTACCCGTTATCAAATCATGCAACAAAAGATGTAAGGTTTGCATCTCATCTCTGTACCCTATAGCAGCTTTTCTAACTCAAACTTGTAATTGGTTATTATGGGTTACTAGACCCAGTGCAAGTTTTATGACATTACCCCATTTACTGATATAATGACTGTGCCTTGTGTAATTACAGATCAATGCACGAGATAAGATATGAAATTATTTTCACTAGCCTTGTCAATACTAATATACTTTTTAAAATAATCCCAAATGTAAAACTTTAGTTCACCGTAAGAGAATTCTAAAAATTCAGTTTCAAGACAATTAATATAGTGGCTCTGCAACTAACAGAGAAAACTAAAGGGCAGATTTTATTAAGGGTCGAACTGAAAAAATTTTCATTTTTTTATGGTCAAAACTGTCAAATTCGACTAGGGAGTTATTCAAATTTGATTCGAGTTTTAAAAATTTTTTTGATTTTCGAGATTTATCATACCCTGGCCCTCGAATTTGACTATTCGCCACCTAAAACCTGCCAAATTGCTGTTTGATGCCAGAGGTCCGGGGATCAATTTTTAGTTTAGTTTAGTTTGCAGCCTTCTTGACATTCAATTTTTTTTCAGAAATAACAACACTACCAAGTATATTCAATACAAATCTTGCATTTCCTGGAGGCCAGAACTTTCAGATACGAGTGAGCAACCAAGGAAAGGTTTGTGCGTCATGGTTCCACTCAAAAGCCATCGTTGTGTAACCACTACAATCTCACTCCATGTTCCCTAATGAACAGCGCAAGGGAATGTTTCTATAAACAGGCTTTCTTTATAGCCCATATTTATAATGCTTAAATGCAATGTGTTTGGGGACAGGGGTTTACCCGGCAACTGGTTCTTTTATCTAAATGCATTTCTTAAACTGCTAAGAATAGCAGTGGTACCTTTACATTATAGACGTCACCAATGTTTACTAAATGTGTTTCATTATTAACAATCAACATATTTGTTACTGAGAATAACACATGGGACACATTGATGCCCCTTGTGTTTTATCTTGCTCAAAACAAGGAGTCAAAATACCCGCAAATTACCCTCAGTCTCTACCCCCATCATTGTTTGCCTACAGTAAGAATGTTGTGAAAAACAACAAGAACCCTTGAGAGGGTTTCACATAAGAATTGTTTCAGATTCACTAGTGCTTCAGCCGGGACCCAGCAGGAGATTAATGGTAGAGGTCACTTTAGTCCCCCACTCTGTTATCTGCTTGCTCCCTGCTTCCTGGATTCCTGATTGATTTATTAGTGAGTAATGTGTGTAGTGTAGTGTTGAGACGAGACACTGGAGGAACTTGTGGGACAACTTGGATCAGGTTGTAACATACAATTGTTAAAATTCATTTTTGTCATTTTTAGGCAGTTCCTATTTCCACCAATGGGGTCAATTTGAGGGGCCTTTTGAGCAGGAGGTATAATGCGGGTCAACATGTTTAAGTGTGCCAAAGTTTAGGAACCGTAGCTGAAAATGCAGATGTGCAAATCACCCCACTCTTGTGCTGGCACTAAGAGAACTGGATGCAGGGCCGCCATTAGAAATCATGGGGCCCCGTACAACAACATTTTCGGGGCCACCTGGGCCCCGCCCACCCGGCCCCCATGCCCCAACCCAAATCTCGCCCACTCCACACAACAGTTAAAAGACCACACAGTCATCAGCGCTAAAAAAGGTAACCCCCCCACACACACACAAGTTATAAAAAGCTATTGATGGTCAGGGTCCCCTTATAAGTTAAAAAAAACTGTGGTGCCAGGGCCCCCTTACAAGTTTTTTTTTAATATTGGTGGTCAGGGCCCCCCTATAAGTTAAAAATATATATTTTTTAAAAAAACATTGGTGGCAGGTACCTATAGAATATTAAAATAATACATTGGCGCCAGGGGATTAAAAAAAATTAAAAAAAAACACAAATTGGTGTCCTATCGTGACTTCGGGTTTTTTCGCTGCTTCAGGACTTTAATTTCAGCTGTTTTCGTGACTCTGAGTCTTTTCGTCGATTCGGGAATTCAGCTGTTCGACTTTTTGGCACTTCCGCATTTCGGCTGTTCAGGACTTTTGAAATGGTTGCACGGCTTTGGCGCTGGTCAAGGGGGGCCCGTCTCTTTCGAAAGTGCAGCAATGTTGGGCCCCCCTTCAGGCCCGGGACACTTGTACCCCCTGTCCCCCCTGATGGCGGCCCTGACTGGATGGGATAGTTCAATCAAAGGTAACAGTTATTATTGATGTCAATTTCCCTATAAGCGAAGCAAGGTGCATGCAATTAATGGTAACCAATTGTAACCTGCATAAAAGAGGTGTCCACATTTGTTTCGTATAGACATATTTACCCACACCAGTATGGGACTTAGCCTCTAAATGCAAAATGAACAATACTAGATAGCCAGGGCCATTCAGGTTGAGTTAAAAAGCAATATTTATTATCACCATGCCAAAAATACTAAAACCATTTAAAATAAGCAGCGCTGCTTGGGGGGTGGGGATCCCATAACCCTATATGGTATATATTACGGTACAATGAAAGGGGGCTGCGTGCACGCAAAAGGAAACCTCCAATATGTTACAGTTGCAACCAACTCTTAATCAAGAGTGTCAAACTGGATAAATCCGTAATTAGGTATTTGTGGGATGAAGAGAGCGATGAGTCCTCACGGCTGTAATATAAGTCGCTAATTGGGTACTCAATTTGATGGTAAAGAAAGTAATTGCTCCAATTCTGATTGTGACTAATAGAATGTCAAAATGTGAAACGGCATGTGAGGGCGGAGCCGGTGTGGGGTTAATTCTTTGATGCCCAGAGTAATTCAGTCCGAATGGTAAGGATAAGGGCACTGGAGGGAGATATATCCCTTGAGTATATCCAATGGATATCCGGATCACGGTGTTTGGGTGGTGTAGCAATTGCTATATGGTCATATTCATCCCACCGCTTAGTAGCAGACCGCTATGCAGAGTAAAAAGATACTGACCGTAGTGGATCACCTCCCACACCGGATGCTCAACGCTCCATACTCACGTCCGGATTTCACAATTATTTGTACATCTCCTGCTCATCGTCCTCAATGGGGAAAGGGAAGCTGGATACCGCAATGCCCCTTTGCAGCGCTGTGCCTCGACAGCTGTTTCGCCGCTACCTGCGGCTTTGTCAAGAGACCGACAAACCGGAAATGACGTCCTTTTAAGGGTAAAGTCACATGATTTCAGTGATCGTAGTAACCACAACATTGTTGCATATAGTCATAAATGTCAAGTTATTATTGATGCCCAAGCAGGCCCCGACTGACAATCTTTAGATTCTGGCAACTGGCAGAGGGGCTGCTTTAAAATGTCATAGACAGTTACTATTTAGTGGGCTAGAGTGGGACTGTTTGGACTTCTGTATACTTGGAACACCAAGGCCTATTTTGAAGCCCAGTATGGGCCTGCACCCAAGCCAATACTACCTGTCTTCTAGTCTGCCCAACATACCCCACATGCTTACTTGCTCAACACCTTCCCCACTCACCTACCTTGGTCTGCACAGTTGTCTCCCCCTCCAATCGCTCCTCCCCAGTTGCACCCCCAACCCATACCTCCCAACATTTAGGAAATAGAAAGAGGGATAAAAAGATTTGGCACGCAGAGCCCAACAAATTTTTTTGGTCACACCCATTTTTATGGCCACACCCCTAATTACCGATCAGATATTTGGCAGGTTATGAAATTTGCACTCCTGAAGCCAACCAGTCTGAATAAAATTCGATTTTATTCCATATAGCTAAAACAACGTGTCCTGACGCATTTCGTATCATGCCTATGATTACATATCTCTAGATACAAAACCCATCAGGACACATTGTTTTAGCTATATGGAATCAAATCAAGTTGTATCCAGACTGGTTGGCTTCAGGAGTAGGTGCTCATTTTGCTGCTGTCTACACCTCACACCAAGCTACAGGTTTGGGGAGCTGCACTCGAGCCATCGGAGGATATCGGTGAGTGTGGTTTAACATTGTCTTACACAGTCACTGCTGATGTATGTAGGTCAAGCTGGGATGTGATAGACCTGGGGTTTATTCACCCAGGTCATGGGGTGAACCACATTTTGAAAAATGTAGCCTTGCGATTGGGATTGTTCTTGTGTTATGAAAGTTTGAACACATTTCTATGGTTTTTATTTGTTATTACGGTTTTGCTAATGAAGGTGAATTGCCCTTTAAGGTCAGTTTCCCCATGAGACCTGCTTATCTTAAATTGTTACAAAAGTATCTAAGTATCTATTCTGGGTTCTCTGGCAAAAGCCAATGAAGTTAGAAACTTTGTGTCTTTTTCTAGCTGTTCAGTGCAGGAGATTAAAGACAAAGTTAGGATATTTTAGTAACAAACCCGGAAATGCAGATTGAGCTGTCAAAATCGGGATTGTCCCGTGAAACCGCAAAAAACGGGACAGTTGGGAGGTATGCCAACCAGGTCTGGACTGGGATTCAAAATAGGCCGGAATTTAGGGGGCAGCATGCTGCCCAACCACACCCACATTGATTCCGAAACACTCTGGATGCTCAGGTTGATTTCCTGTGTGCCGATGAAAATTTGCCTGCATAAAAGGAAGGGGACAGGGGAGACAAACGTCTGTGGGCCTAGGGGTGCCCGCTATGTAAATCTGGCGCTGCCTGGCATTTCAAGTAAATAAAGGCCCAAACAGTCCCCACCAGCCCAATAAATAGTGACTATCTATGGCATCTTACAGCGGCCTAGATTTCCAACCCAGGCCTGTCCCCAACCCTACTGTGCCCGAGGCACATTCCTCTGGTGCCTACTCCCAGTTCCAGCCCATACATTCCTCCCAACATTGGAAAAAATGGAAAGAGGGACAAAAAGATCTTTTTTGACCACAATCATTTTGTTGCCGCACCTACTAAATACCATGTTCATTTTCCAAAATTTATCAGGTGATGGAAAGTCTGAACAGATTTTTGGGAGTTTTAGGGTCATGTTTTATGTGTTATTATAGTTTTTCAAATGAAGGTGAATTGCCCTTTAAGCTGTCAACGTTTCCCCAATAGACCTGCTTTTCTTAAAAAGTTACAAATGACAAGTGCATTGCGCCTGCTAGAATGAGAAATAGCCTGTGGCATGGCACTCGCGGCACTTCGTTTTCCAAAGTTGCCCAAAGTTTCCTTCGTAAGGCAACGTCGGGCGACTATGGAAAATGAAGCGCCACAAGTGCCATGCCGCAGCCGATTTCTCATTCTAGCAGGCGGAAGACAGGGGGAAGCTGTTCGGGGGGAGATTAGTCGCCCCAAAGAAGAGGAGATTAGTTGCCAGGCGACTAAATCTCCCCTAATCTCCAAGTGGGACCTTACCCTTAAAGGGTTGGTCCCACCTGGAAAGCTCTGTACACATAAATATACCTTTATAATGAGCTTTTGGCATGTTGCTAAGTAGTTATGAGATATCTGTAATACCTCCAGCCCGACTGTTACACCTCCAAGACCTTCAAACAATAGTAAAAAAAATTTCCTATATGCATAATTTATGGCTATGTTATTTCCTGCAATTTCTTTTTATTTAAGGAGTTTCCTTTTTTGAATTTGTGCATCAAGCTATTGAGACTGCGGCAAAGGGCGTGAGCATCCTTTTTCATCTTTTGTTATTTCAGACTTGGGCATCAGTAGAAAGGAAATCAAACAGAATAGCTGCTTTGCTAATGCCCTTTACTGCTGATAACTTGTGTGTGGAAACATACAACTAAGAATAACTTCCTGAAATATTTCATAAAACATTGGGAATGTTCCTAAAACCCCCCAAATGTGTTTTTTTTATGTGTGTGTGGCACAATACAAAAATAAATATGAAGATCCAGGAAAGCTCTGTAGAACTATTTTCTCACTGAAGATAACTAAGCCAAGACCTGGGAGGACAATCCCTGAATACATATTTTCCATATGACGCCACATTTATCACTGGATATGTAATTTGGATCCAAATAAACCCCATTTTTGGGAAATGATTTCCTTGTTTTGTACTTGATCCCAACTAAGATATAATTAATCCTTATTCGAAGCAAAGCAATCTTAAAAAGTTTGGGTTTATTTAATGTTTACATGATTTTCTAGTAGACTAAAGGTCTGAATATTCAAATTACAAAAAGATCCATTATCCGGAAAACCTCCGGTCCTGAGCATTCTGGATGACAGGTCCCATACCTGTATTGGGGCTTACATTCTTTTGGTAATGCGAAATATAATTTTGAAAACAAGCCTCCATGAATAAAACTTCTTCTGGTAACGTTACTTATCCAGTCAGGTCTTTCATAAATGTGGCTTCATATGGAATATTCATTTATTCAGTAAAAAAACGGGTTTGTTCTCCCAGGTCCAAATTACAGAAAGATAACTCATCCAGGTCTTGAGCATTCTGGGTAACAGGTCCCATACCTGTACTATAAGGGCAGAGACACACGCTCAGATTCGGGGAGATTTAGTCACCAGGCGATAAATTGCATCTTCTTCGGGGCAACTAATCTCCCCAAACTGCCTTCCACCAGCTAGAATCGAATTCGCCGGCGGGATGGCACTCAGAGTGCTTCGTTTTCTGAAGTTGCCCGAAGTTTCCTCGTGAGGCAGCTTCGGGGAACTTCGGAAAAAGAAGCACACCGATTGCCATCCCGCCAGCAATTTACATTTTATCTGGCGGGAGGCAGTTCGGAGATTAGTTGCCTCGAAGAAGAGGAGATTCGTCGCTGGGTGACTAATCTCCCCGAATCTGAGCGTGTGTCTCCGCCCTAATAGCCAAGTAATAAATGCACTTACAGGGCAAATGGAAGGATTTTTTGTTGGTGTGTCTGACACGTCATTTTTCCCCTCTGAGAGATGTTACGTCTGATATGGAAATATTTGCTAAGTACACAAACCCCCATCAATAACTAATCATCCTTGCACTTGTAAGGACAGGTCAGAGATCAAGTTAAGCTTCAACGATAGCACTTCAATGTGATAAGATATAGTGTGGGTCAGAAGTGACATGCAGGGGCAGATTTATCAAAGGTCCAGGTGAATTTTCGTCTGAAATTTCTTTTTGTGTATTTCGACTAGGGAATGGTCCAAATTCGATTTGAAAAACGGTCTCTTCACAAATTCGACTTTGAACATTCGCCATCTAAAAGCTGCCGAATTGCCGTTTTAGCCTATGGGGGACCTCCTTGAACCTATTTGGAGTCAATTGGTGGACTTTGAAAAATCCACTTTTTTTGGGGGGAAAACTTTGAATCAAATTCGATTGATTGTGCTATTTCTTCGCTTCGCATGATTCAAATATGGACCTATTCGATCGAAAACGGACCTATTCGACTTAAATTTCGGCTGGTCTTTTTGAATTCGAATTTCAAGCTTTTTCGATTCGAAACTCGACACTTGATAAATATGCCCCTTATTGTGATATTTTTTTAAATGTCCTTTTTGCCGCTCAAGTCTGATGTGCCTACTGACATAAGCCACTGTGAGAACCCCAGGTCCAGGGTGGTGGCAGCTCCATGATTCCCTAGCTTCAGTAGGCACAATTGTGCATTGTTCATTGGAAAAATCAGGATGGATGAATTGGAAACCATGTGGAAGTGCGTGGATGCAAGTTGTGTCAATATGTACTCTCCATTGCACCTTTGGGTTTGTTCCCTAATGACCACCTACCCCCCCACATGGCTGACTCCATATTTCCTACATTCTGCTAATAAAAAACTAATAAAGGTCTAATAAAAAATGGCACAAAATGTATCATATATGTCTACAGCTAAACCCATATATGAGCCCAAATAACAATATTCCAGGCGTCCAAATATTTACACTGTCCCGGGATACACGGAGTAAGCCACTCATTATGTGACATTTGGATCCTGCAGAATAAAACAAAAATGTAACTGAGCAAATCCAGCAAGATAACTTATTGCTGGGTGCAGTGGTCAAGTCTTACTGAATCAAGGGCAATTATTATTTGCTTCAATTGCAACAGGCTTAAAGGGGTTGTTCACCTTTCAGTTAACTGTTAGTATGATGTAGAGAGTGATATTTACAACTAGTTACATTTTTTTATTATTTGTAGTTTTTGAGTTATTTAGCTTTTTATTCAGCAGCTCTCCAGTTTGCAATTTCTGCAGTCTAGCAACCATGCATTCATTTGAATAAGAGACTGGAATAGGGACAGAAGAGGACCTGAATAGAAAGATAAGCATTTGTTTTTGATGGGGTCAGTGACCCCAATTTGAAAGCAGGAAAGTCAGAAGAAAAAGGCAAATGATGAAAAAACTGAAAACAATTTAAAAAGATGAAGGCCAATTGAAAAGTTGCTTAGAATTGGCCATGCTATAAAATACTAAAATTTAACTTAAAGTTGAACCACCTTTTTCATGATGGGCTCACTAAACAAATGTTGGCTTGTACAGCAGGCGGTTGTCCTACTAAGTTTCCTAAGAAGAAGTTGGATCACCTAGTGCTATTAGGGTTGTGGCCTGGGCAAAACATGGATGTGGCTGGGGTGCGTAGGCATGGTCGAGGTACATCTCTAGATTGAAGGGGTCTGGGTTGGTGTCTGTGCAAATGAGACCCCTAGCCTTTGCTATCAAATGTTATACTACACCCATAGATGGAAAAGCAAACAGATGCACACAAGCTTTTTGCTCTAAAAATAATTTTCCTTTTACCAGTATTGGATAGCAAGAAATCTTATTCCGCCTATAATTTGCAAAACAGGGACAACACCATGATTTAAAGAAAGGTGCAATTAAACTATATGAGCTTAGACGGGGGTCACCAACCTTTTTTTTTGGGGAGCAACACAAGCATCAAAATGTTTCCAGATGGTGAATAAGGGCTGTGATTGGCTGTTTGGTAGCCCCTATGTGGACTGGCAGCCTACAGGAAGGTCTGTACACCTGATTTCATGCAACTAAAACTTGCCTCCAGGCCTGGAATTCAAAAATAAGCACCTGTTTTCAGGCCACCGGGAGCAACATCCAAGGGTTGCAGGGCCACTTCTTGTGCGCCTGCCGTTGCCACATGGTCCTAGTGCCAGACCCGCAAGGTCCTAGCTCCGGCACTGCCAGGACCCTCTCCGCGCGAGCAGGCCTTGACTGGGAGTCAAAATAGGCCCTGCTATTCCAAGTACACAGAGGCCCAAACATCCCCCTACCATCCCAAACAGCCCCCTACCAGCCCACTATATGGTTACTTTCTATGGAACCATACAGCAGCCCCTCTGGCATTTGCCAGAACCCACAGATTGCTAGTCCGGGTCTGCGCGCGAGCACGAGAGCGCTCTCTCAAGCATCCGAGCACTGGGGAGCTTTGGGTCCCCATTGCTGCCCTAGACCGGGCCTTTGTGGCCTCGCCACAAATTCGGGCCTGGCAACATGTTACTCAAAAGCCACTGGTTGGAGACCACTGACTTAGACTTTCCCTTCTATGTAGTAGTAGTATGAAAAAAATTGTAAATGAATTGTTGGTCCTTTAAGGACCAACAAGTAAGCAATATGTGTTAGGAACGGACAGATTGTACCACACACTCATTTAATTCTCCGTCATAAGGAAATTGTCTTCCTCTTTTCCAATTAGACCTTGTGACCAAAATATCTTGTTCTCTACAATTTACTTTTACTGAAAAAACAGGAACATCACTTGCTGAGCCAGCCCTGTTCTAAAATGGGTTAATCTCAGCTGAATTTCCAGCTTGTGAAAAGTCTAAAAATCAAATCTGGAAATAAGTATTCACCCTAAATTGCATGGTCATTAATTTTTATTCTGTTCTCTTTACAGCCCCTACTTCTAGACAGTGTTGGACTGGACCATCGGGACACCGGTAAAAAATCCTGGGGTTCCCCCACCTGGAACATAGCCTCTCCCCCACCCAGACCCAGTAGAAGCACACTAAGGAGTTGGTAAGGGGTACATGCACACATGAGAGTGAAGGGGGCTAGGTTGGATGCCGGGTGCCCGGAAAAGGGCCCTTCAGTTGCAGTCTTAGTGGGCCCCAAATGGCCCAGTCCAACCCTGCTGCTGGATTATTTCTTATTGACTGCTGCAAGATAATGAGTGGGTGAGCCACCAGCAGAGGAGTGGGGATGGTGGGAGGCCGCGGCCTTACACTGGGCTCACTGAAGTTTTCTTTCTTGGGGAGGAGAGGGGGCATTGTTGGGTTGCTAAATAAACATTTATCTTCAAATCACTGTCTGGTTACTAAGGTAATTAAAGGAGCCCTTCACCTTTAGATTGACCTTTAGTATGTTATTAGAATGGCTAAATCTATAATCTTTTTCAATTGGCCTTCATTTTAAAAATTATTTCCTCTTTCTCTGTAATAATAAAACAGTAGCTTGTACTTGATCCCAACTAAGATATAATTAATTCTTAACAATCCTATTGGGTTTAATTAATGTTTAAACTATTTTTCAAGTGTGTCAATCTAAATAAGTGAAAGACCCCTAATCAAGAACACCTCAGGTCTTGAGCATACTGGATAACAGATCCCATACCTGTATACTAAACGATTCATCCACAAAGTGAAGGGTGATGTTAAATATCCCATGGTTTTTGTACTTTGTGCCTGCCCTGCGCTTCTCTGAATTTCCAAAGGTCTCTGCCTTCAAATGTTCCCCCATTAATACAGTGCAGCCTACATTCAGTAGCCCTGTATTCATGAGGGGTAGGAGGGAGGCATATGTAGGTATCATAGTCATTATTGCCATACCCAAATTAGAGAGCGGCAGTCAGACCACTGACATTTTTAAATGAATACTAAGGGGCCTTTGTGTACCACATAGTGCTCTAGCACTTGCATCCAGGGTCATAGCAAATTACCCTGTATGAATTCATTTTAAAATTTAAACGAAAAGCATGATACATTTTCACCATAATTCTAATTTTGAGAATTGGTGTATACTGGCCCTTTAACTGTTATATTATTGTTTCTGGAGTTTTTAAGTACTCAAAGCACCTGAAACATCCCCATTGTAACTGCCCGACAGTGTTCGTTTTACCAGCACATGTCAGACAACAATTGCCTGAAAAATTATCCATAAACTTAATTTCTGTCCGACTTAAAAACAAAGAGCATGTGCAGCCCTATGTTCTCTGGCCCTTCGTTTATTGGCGTTCTGCAGTCTTGCATGAGTTCTTACCTGTGGAAGACAAGAATAACAAGCCTTATTGTAAAACAAAATAAAGAAGCATTAACATTCTAAACAGATGACTAAGTCAACTTGTATTTTCATGAATCAATGAAAACAATCGACTTCAAACAATCGCTCAGATGGTATCTCTCTTCCCCTTTGAATTCACCGCCTCCCTGTATATTGGCAAGATCAAATGCATGCATCCCGTTAATGATTACTCCTCTGTGGTCAAGTGCTTGGGTACAGTAGACTTTTATGGATTTTCATTGTAGATGAGGGCCCGATAATTCACGGGAAGCTGTTGCTCCTATCCGTGCCCCAGTTAAGAAACCTTAAAATTGCACAGAGCGCTGCAAAGAGAAAACATATTAAAGCAATTAATCAAAACATATTTGATGGCCATTTGTTAATGTGTTTTTAGCAATCAAACAACTGAGGAATGCAAGTTTGCTGCTTGTTGACCTTGGGTAACCTAGGGCCATTATGCTGAGTTAAGATGATAAATTGGTGAAAGGGAATGTTTACCTGTCATTATTGAAGCTTAACTTGCTGCCCTAGGACTTACTGACTACTGTGTATCAGGTCTAGGTGCTGTGCAAATAGGCCAAGAGGCAGTAAGGCTTGCGTGGATTGGGTGCTTTAAACAATAATAACAACATAAGTGTGTCTTATAGACATCAGAAACTATACGTACAATACAGGCTTTCTCCTTTTGGTCTTATTTTGTTTGGATTAATCCAAAGGGCTGGAGTATTGTCTCCAAGGTTCTACAGCCATATGTCTTTTTAGTTATAGAATCAACCCTATCAAGTCTTTTCAGATACTCATTCAGGACTGTCTGCTTCTCTTAGGGCAGAGACAAACGGTCAGATTCGCTGAGATTAGACGCCCGTCGACAAATCTCCTCTTCTTCAGGGTGACTAATCTCGCCAAACTGCCTCCTGCCGGCTAGAATCTATATCGCCAGCGGGTGGCACTCAGAGCACTTCGTTTTCCGAAGTTGCCCGAAGTTTCCTTGCGAGGCAATGAAGCACACTGACTGCCAACTCAGCCGGCAGGAGGCAGTTTGGGGAGATTAGTTGCCCCGAAGAAGAGGAGATTTGTCGCTGGGCGACTAATCTCCCCGAATCTGAGCGTCTGTCTCTGCCCTTAGTGAAGGGGCAATAGACTTCAAACTTTTTGGGTTCAACTTAAAGGGTTTGTTCACCTTTAAATTAACTTTACACATGATGTATTGAGTACTATTCTGAGACAATTTGCAATTGGTTTTAATTTTTTATTATTTCGAGTTATTTAGCTTTTCATTCAGCAGCTCTCCGGTTTGCAGTTTCAGCAAATGAGAGACTGGAATATGAATAGGAGAAGGTCCGAATAGGTCCGAACAGAAAGATGATTTGTAAAAGGTAGCAATAACGATAAATCTGTAGCCTTACGGAGCATTTGTTTATTAGATGGGGTCAGTGACCCTCATTTAAAAGCTGGAAAGAGTCAGAAGAAGAAGGCAAATAATTCAAAAGCTATAAAAAAGAAAAAATGAAGGCCAATTGAAAGTTTGCTTTGAATTGGCCATTCTATAACATAATAAGAGTTAACTTAAAGATGAACCACCCCATTAACCCTTTAGGCTAGGGCCACACCATATTGATCTCGGCCTGCATAGAAATGCTGCTCCTCTGCTGCTGCCAGGCCCGGATTTGTGGAAAGGCCACCTAGGCCTGGGTCTAGGGCAGCAGGATTTTAGGGGGGCGGCATGCTGTCCAACCACACCCACATTGATTAAAAAAAAACTGGGGATGTGCTGGAGATACAACCATTTTTTTAAATTTCCTGTGCACCGGTCCAGATATTAAAAAGGGAGGGGACAGGGGCGACGAACGACAGTGGGCCTAGGGGCGCCCACTATGTAAATCCGGCTCTCCCTGAACCCAGAAAAATTGCCTCCGCTCTGGTGTAGGCAGACACATCAGATTCCGGTGCATTCTTCTGGTGCATCATTCTGAATAATGAGTTTCTGGGACCCTAGCAACTTAGCGACCCAGCAACTGGAGAGCTGTTAAATAAAAAGCTAAATAACTCAAAAACCACAAATAATAATTAAAAAAATGTAATTTGTCTCAGAATATCACTCTCTATCTACATCATACTAAACTTGAACTTAAAGGTGGACAACCCCTTTAAGATATAAAGATCCTAATTAAAGAAATATCACTTATCCAGAAAACCCCAGATCCTGAGCATTCTGGATAACAGTTCCCATGCCTGTACTACCTTTTAAAGAAATTGTTGGCTGGGTAAGGTTTTTTTTTTTTTTTTTTATAACTCTTTATTTAAGTAGTTTTATGAATTTTACACAAATAATAAGTAGGACAAAATAGGAAACATAAGAAAACAGAAAAAAAAAACACATAGGGAAAAAAAAAAAAATTATACAGTTGAGAAACTGAAGTATGCAAGGTTGTGGATATGATTGACTAAATACAATAAAATAGCATAGTGTCATAAGGTTTCACAAGGTGCAGCCCCACTCTACATCAAAGTTTGGAGTATGGTATCTGGGTAAACCAGTCAAAGAGTGATATGGAAGTAGGAGGTGTAGGTCTAAAGTATCGCAGAAAAATTGAAAAATGGAAAGGAGGACTTAGTGCAAAGAGGCCCTGATCAAAGAACGTAGTCGTGTCCATTCTCTGCAGTCATAAACTGCGCATGCTTTGCAGGCGCTCTGGGCCCCCAAATTCTGGAAGATCATAGTGATTATGTTGTTGTATGAATGTTGGGAAAATGATATATCCAATTCGTCGATACCTTATCGTAAGCCGATTTGCTGTGATTATGTATGGCTGACATATATTCCATTCTACGTATGTCTTCCACTTTATCTTGCACTTCAGTCATAGTAGGAGCTAATCTTTGTTTCTACTTTGAACATATAAGTCTCCGAGCCGCTGTCAGTATGTGGTTCATTAACCTTTGATCTGTCTTGGGATTCCCCTCGAGGGGTCTACCCAGTATATATATCCAAGGATCAAGTGGTACGTTCCGAAAAGTGTTGACATCTTTTCCCAGTACGGGACGATTACGGGACAATACCACAGTAGATGTGCTAGTGTGCCTCGTTGTTTGCAGCCTCTCCAACATCTGTCCGTTGTGGTAGGGTATATGGCGTGGGGCTGGGTAAGGTTTTATTGAGCAATGTTGCTTTAAAGTGGACCTGTCACCCAGACATAAAAAGCTGTATAATAAAAGTCCTTTTCAAACTAAACTTAAAGCATTCATAGCTGTTGCAAACGCATTTAAAAATCTCAGCTGTCAATCAAATATTGTCTGCCCCTCCTCTATGCCTTAGGCAATTACTTTCACTTTCCATTCAGCACTTCCTAGATGTCATTGCTCTCCCCACATTCCCCCAGTTCTCTTCACCGTTTAATTGTGTAGCCAGGGCATGGGGATGGACATCAGGTCCCCCATTCTGGTGCACAAACAAGATTCTGAGATGATACAAGGCTTGTCTTAATAACAGTGTCCACAAATGGTTCTAGCCTGCTTGCTATAATTGGTGAATTCCCAGACTGAAGGAAACAAGATTCAAATAATTTATATAGTGTAATTAAAGTTCCTTTTGCTTGATAAACATGATAAAACAGGATTTGGAATTATTTTTTTAGGTGATGGTTCCCCTTTAATGTTGATTGTAGCCCAGCAACATTTGAGTAAAGTGTGGTCGAACAATAGTGCTTACATTTATGAATTTCTGGCAGTCCCCTTTCTTCATGATTTTAGCATCATATAATCAATTTCTGCTCTGCATGCGGGTTAACTAACTTTGCATTGGGCCTAGGTCAATCAGAGAAGTTAAAGTTCTTATCATACGTGTAATCAGATGACTGACGCTTTAACAATTAGCAAAGCTATCAAACAAACAACAAAATACAGATTTGTCACCCACTTCAATTCCAAGAGTGGACATGGAGGCTATAGCTATGGTGTTGCCATACTTCTACTCTAACACACAACCCCTATATAAATACTTGCAGTGGGTAGTATAGGTATAGGATCCTTTATCTGGAAGTCCGTATACAGAGAGCTCCGAATTACAGAAACGCAGTCTCCCATAGACTCCATTTTATCCAAATAATCTGAATTTTCAAAACTGATATTCTTTTTCTCTGTAATAAAAAAACAGTACCATGTACTCAATCCCAACTAAGATATAATTAATCCTTATTGGAAGCAAAACCGGCCTGTTGGATTTATTTAATTTTTACAAGACTTTCTAGTAGACTTAAGGTATGAAGATCCAAATTACGGAAAGATCCATTATCCGGAAAACCCCGGGTCCCAAGCATTCTGGATAACAGGTCCCATACCTGTACCTGAGCCTGGTGTCATGGTGGCATGCATTTATATAGGAACCCAGTGATCCCAGGAGCAAGCTACAGAGAAAATGGCATATGTTTGGGCAGCTATAAAAAAAAATTCGATTTTTTTTTTTTCTCCTATAATAAATGGAGACTTTAATGGTCTGCTCATCAGTTCCCTTTCTATCTGCTAACGGGTTATTAAATGAGGCGTAAGCTAACCCCTTTTCAAAAAGATGACAAACACTTCCTAATTCAATAGTATGCAATAGACTCAAATATTTAGCAATGCATTAGAACGCTATTTAGCTGAGAGTCAAGAAGTTTCCATTTGTTAAAAGGTCTGAAATATCAACTTGATTTCACGGGCCAGTGGGCAGCCATAATTGATGCTCAGCACAGTGATCTGTGTTTAACGTTACAAATGCATCAGCAAACAGCCACTGACAACACACAGGCCCGGGTGATTTTTCCATTTAATCCATTTGCTGGGGGAGGCTAATTTTTTTACAGCTGGGGTTGTTTGCAGATAATTGCCCTCCCAGAGAACTGATAGGATCCATGAAATTTTACATAAATAGCCTGATTAGATTCAGGAAGAAGTAATTAGTCAGGCAGCCACGTATACTAAGTGGCGTTTCTTCATTTAAGGATCTCATGTGATAACAGTGTTTTTGTTAAAGCTTTTATTGCCCGTAATAGAAATGTAATAGGCATCTGTCCTCTGTTTTAGTTTGTTCTGCTGCTATAATCCTCTGTGCCAGAAGTGACAAAACCAGAATAGTGAATAAGCCAGAGTTGTCTTTAATGGGTTCAAGCAAGAAAAACTTTTCTTTGATATATAAAAAGACTTTGTGGAGCAGCAGTTGTAGTGCCAGGAGTCTCAGTTATACATCATAATATATTTTTGAGCTGCCCCTATAGTAGCTATTATGAAGGTTAAGGGTCAGGGCACACAGGCAGATTTGAGGAGATTAGTCGCCCGGTGACAAATCTCCTCTTCTTCGGGGCGACAATTCTCCCAGAACTGCCTCCCTGCCAGCTAAAATGTAAATCGCCAGTGGGATGGCAGACAAAGCGATTCGTTTTCCGAAGTCGTCTGAAGTTCACTGACGAGGAAAACGAATCGATCCGAGTGCCATCCCACCGGCGATTTACATTTTAGCCGGCGGAAAGGCAGGGGAGGTGGTTCGGGGAGATTAGTCGCCCAGAAGAAGAGGCGGGCGACTAATCTCCCCAAATCTGCCTGTGTGCCCTGACCCTAAGATGTAATTTTCCGAGTTGGCTGTGATTGACCAACTTTCTTATGGGCAGCGTCGGACAAGCTGGGGTTGCCTGCTTGAGGGCCCCCACCATCCCCAACCTAAGTCCGTTAGCAGCCCCTAGAATCTCCAGAGTGAAGTGGGTCTGGGTAGGGTTTTATCTCAGTTTCCCACCAGCCTAGTCTGACCCTGATTATGGGTAAAAAACATGAAAAATTGTGCCAGAATATGCACATTGCACCTGCAGCTGTAACTTGCAATAGAAAAAAACAAAAAGAAAAGAATTACAGAAAGACCAGACTCCATTTTATAAATGATTTATTTTTTCTTTTTAATAATTAAACAGTATCTTGTACTTGATCCCCACTAAGATATAATTAATTTTTATTGGAGACAACACAATCCTATTGGGCTTATTTAATGTTTAAATAATTTTTTAGTAGATCTAAGATATGGAGATCCAAATTACGGAAAGACCCCTTTATCTGGAAAACCCCAGGTCCCAAGCATTTTGGATAACAGATACCATACCTGTATTTATTACCCTCAAGAGAGACTGGTAACTTGTGCTTTCCCTGCATAATTTCGGCGTAATTACGTGTGTGTGTGATTTTGTGCCACATCAATTAAGTCCAACGTGTTAAATGCACACAATTGGACATGCATGATTTGACGAACTTGGAATTTGGGACTGCACTATTGCAATTGCTCCATGGTGTTCGCTAGAAGAACCCTGGGCCAGTGCAGTTTTCTGCTGATAGGAGCACCGGCCCGGGGTGTCAGGTAAATAAAAGTAGTTACTTGGGGGTGCCTTAGTTTTGGAACCCCACTTGTAAAATGGTATTCCTTCTCCTTTAAGTCTTGGTGAAGGTCGCTTGTGAAAGTGAAGAAGGATGGTTGATTGGCACTGCTAAAGACAGTTCCCAGGGCTGGCGCATATTTTTCCAAAAAGGAGCACAATTCCCAGGTAAAAACTGAATTTACTGGTGGGTGAGGGGTGTCTACCATATTTTCCCCCCCCCTCAGTTATTTGGGGCTTCGTGGTCCTTTAAGTAGCGTGCTTGATTGTAAGACAAGCACTGATTCCCTACATCGGCTGAAGGAGGTTAATGCCTGACTCTCTCCCATTTGATCATGGGTGCTCAAAATCATAACTGACTACACAAACAAATGTCAAAATGGTAAAGAATGATCACTGACCACCCTGTGATGGACTGGATCCGTTTGGGAAGGCAACCCCATCTGAGCTGACCACTTGTTATCAAATAAATTCCAACAGTTAATGGATGGTCTCATTCTAGTATGATTTTAGAACTGATAAAGAAATCACACACCCCTACACAATACTGCCCTAACTCACCAAATTGAACCAATACAATTATCAGTCTTTAAAATTCATAGATACTGTATAAAAAGATTTGGCTTTTTTAATTCTTTTCCCACTTGGGTGCCGATATCTTATTTAAAACCGTATCATGCCTTCCCCACTAATGGAGATTAGTTATACTGAGCATAATGGAACTTCCAACGTAGGATCCAATATTTACAGTGACTATTTACCCTATCAGAAAATCTATTTTCCCTAATACCTGGAACAATGTGCTATTGATAGGACATGCTTTTGTCAGAACGGTAGTTTATTGATTCGAATAAACCCGGGGAGATCGGGTAATGGAGCAGTTAAGCTACATTTACATTCAATTAAACAATCAACAACTTTATGCACGGGTTATCAACTCCCTGCAGTTACCCACTATCAGGTCATTAGGCCGACAGCAGTTGCCCAAGAAACCACTTCTGTGCTCCTACACCAGCACTCAGAGCCCATTTTAAAAATGATTTACTCAATTGCAATGGTGTGATTCTCAAATAATGGAACGCACGCTGTAATGCAGATTCCATAGGCAGCTAAGGAAACCTCTCCACCTGCTTCGCCATGTGCTGTGGGGGGGGGTCACTGTTTGCCATCCAATTACATTTATGATGATGTGTTCAGAAAATCATTTGCTCAATATTCTTATCTTTCTGCTCGAGTTTCTGTGTTAATAACGCTCGGTTGCACCTTTAGAAGGAAACCCTGGGCTTAGGTGGCATGGGACACGTTCCATTTTGCCCATCATAATAATAATAGTTATTAATGCCCAATGATTATACATTTAGAAATAAGCAGATTTAAGAGCATTTTATTAAAGGTCTTGGAAATATACAGAATGATAGAATGATAATTGGCTAATCGGATCCTTTACTAAATATGAAATCTTGTGTACACTTACACTGGACAGCTATTGCAACTTAAAAGGGTGGTTCATCTTTAAGTAAATTTTTAGTATGTTATAGAAGGGCCTTTTCTAAGCAACTCTTCAGTTGGTCTTATTTTTTTATATAGTTTTTTTCTTCTTCTGACTCTTTCCAGCTTTCAAATGGGAGTCACTGACCCCAGCAGTCAAAAAACGATTGCTCTGTGAGGCTACGATTTAATTGTTATTCATATACTAATCTCATTCAAATCACTACCTAGTTGCTAAGGTCATTTGAACCCTAGCAACCAGATAACTGCTGACATTCCAAACCGGAGAGTTGCTGAACGAAAAGTGAAATAATAATTAAAAAGAAAAACACAAATAATGCCAATAAGACCAATTGGGATTTGTCCTAGAATATTAATCTCTACATCATACTAAAATTGAACTCAAAGGTGAACAACACCTTTAACTTTGGGACAACAGTCTTCCGATCATATGATTTTTGTTGTGCAATGCAATGCGTGGTTTGCCTGGTGCACCTATAGATTTACTACAGGTGCTGGACACCTACCTCTAAAATTGGCTTCTGCCTATCCATAGTCCGTGTTCCCCCCCTCAGTCTTACTCCCCTTCCTTCCCTCTGTCACCCACCCCTCTGTCCTTCTCCCCTCCCTTTCCCCTCCCTCTCCCCTCCCTTCCCTCCGTCGCTCTCCCCTCCCTCCCCTCTGTCGCTCATCCCTCCCCTCCATTGCTCACCCCTCATTCCCTTCCCCTTCATCACTTTCCCCTTCATCGTGGTTGGGCAAGCGTGCAGGGGGGGTGGCTGTCCCTGCCCTGGGCGAGGGGATTGCTAAAATAACAGAAGCTTGGTAATATGAGCTGCACTTTTATTGTCCTAAGTAAGGTACCACCTGCGAGAAGATGCATGCCACGTTTCATGGCAGAAATGTACCTCAAAATAATGTTGAGTGCTACATAACTTGCTGGTGCTATATAAATAAATGATGATGAATGTGGAGTCAAATAGGAGCAACAACATGTTAGCAATCTCTTTATCTGATCATCAAATTAGCAAATGGCTGTGTGGCTGATTTCAGGTGACTTTCATAGTCTTTGCTTCATGAAACGGTCCAAATTTATCAGACCATCTTGTGGTTTATTAATTATTTATGTAGCGCTGACATAACACAACACTTTACAGTGATTATATAGCATTCCCATCCAGGTCTGGACTGGGATTCAAAATTGGCCCTGACATTTCAATTCCACAGAGGTGCAAACAGCCCCCACCAGCCCAAGAAATAGTGACTGTCTATGGCGTACCATCTGGCATCTGCCCCAGTGAACCCTAAAAAAACTCCCATGAGAATGAATCTTACTGTTTTGAAATGCCAGTCTGGCAACATTTGTTGGAAGAGCTACACCTCCTACACATGTCCAAAAAATCTGCGTTCTTTATCAATAAACCTTTTGTGCGTGGCTAACTTATACAATATCTGATGGTTATTTAGATGACCTAAATATTGGCTAATTTGTGGCCACAACGTTTATAAGCCCAGGATCCAGGTCTGGACTGGGAGTCAAATAGGCCCTACCTTTCAAGTACACAAAGCCCTCAACCAGCTCACTAAATAGTGACTTTCTATGGCAGTGATCCCCAACCAGTAGCTCGTGAGTAACATGTTGCTCTCCAACCCCTTGGATGTTGCTCCCAGTGGCCTCAAAGCAGGAGCTTATTTTTGAATTCCAGGTTTGGAGGCAAGTTTTGGTTGCTTAAAAACCAGGTGCACTGCCAAACAGAGCCTCAATGTAGGTTGACAATCCACATAGGGGCTACTAAATGGCCAATCACAGTCCTTATTTGACACCCCAGGAATATTTTTCATGTTAGTGTTGCTCCCCAACTCCTTTTACTTCTGAATGTTGCTCACGGGTTCAAAAGGTTGGGGATCCCTGTTCTATGGCATTGTACAGCAGCCCCTCTGGCATTTGCCAGAACCCACAGATTGCCAGTCCTATAACTCATATCAGCCTCAATTAACTCTGCACTATGCACCAAAATGTGTATTTGCTACCAAAATGGAATCCCGAGGATTCAACACAACACTGGTATATGTTGAAGGGATGACCACTAAAAGTAAGGCCCGCTTTGTCAACCTAAGGGTTCTGTCAAGTGGGAGCTTTGAGCTGAAAGGAAACAATGCAATGTCTGTGTTTCCATTTTAATAAAAAGGCATTTTAACCTGCAAAGGTAACTGGTATTTTGAAAGTCAAAGTACACCAAGCAAAAACAAATCAATGGCTTATTAGAATGGAGTTTGGCATATGGAAGGCCAATGAACTTAATGACTAAAGATACAAGTGCATGAAGCACAAGATTGATCACTCAATGTCATGTTGAGATTGGTGCAATTCTTCCAATGATTAACAAAAATGTGCTTTTCTGTTTGCCTTTCTGCTAAATGATAACCGTTTTCAAGTTGAATCTCCTGATAAAAAAAATTGCAAAAAAACAAGTACCTGGTTGTTTTGGAAGGGTTATAGATGCTGATTTGACATTAAATCTTTAGCCAGCAAACAAATAGGAAAGTTGGAATTCCAGGAATCCCTGTTTGTCTGTTCCATAAAATAGAATCCTCTCCCAAAAGCACAAAAGAGGTGTCGCTTAGCTGGAACTCAGATTTGGGTTAGTGTAGTAAGTAAAAAGGGGGAACCCCAAAACTTTGTGTACCCAAACTCGATTCGAATTTCAAACTTGAATTTGAATTTCGAGACTTGGCCCTTTGAAAATTCTAATTAAGGCAGCCATACATGGGCAGATAAAACTGTCAATATCGGTCCTTTAGACCAAATTGTCAGCTAATCTGCCCATGTATGGGGGCTTCCGACGGGTCTTCCCGATCGATATCTGACCACGAGATCGATTGGGAAGGTTTAATTTTTCTGGCAACCGACCAGTTGAGGCCCATTGCTCCTCATTGTAATCTGATCGTTCAACCCTAGGGCCGAATGTTTGGATTATCCAGATATAGCCCTGCCGTTGGTGGGCATATCGGGGAAAGATACGCTCGTTTGGCGATGTTGTGTACGGTCAGCTGTAGACTATTCGCCACCTAAAACCTGCCAAGTTAATGTATAAGTCAATAGTAAAGTTGACTTGAACATGTTATTAGCCTTCCTGACATTCGAGTTTTTTTTACAGGTATAAGATCTGTTATCTGGAAATCCAGAAAGCTCCCATGGACTCCATTATAATCAGATAATTCAAATTGTTAAAAATTATTTCCTTTTCCTCTCTAATAATAAAACAGTACCTTGTACTTGATCCCAAGATATCATTAACCCTTACTGAGGGCCAAACAATCCTGTTGGGTTTATTGGGAGGCATATTTATCATTTCATGTGAATTATTTTTAAGTCTAATTAATCAGAATATACTCGAAATTCGAATTGGGGGTTATTTAATAAATAAATTAAATATCTAAAACTTGAACGAATATTACAGACCTGAAAACTCAAATCGAATTCGACTGTACTCGAATCATGGTTTTTTTTTTCTGAAAAAAACTTGAATGTCAGGAAGGCTAGTAACATGTTCAAATCAATTCTCCCATTGACTTATACATTAACTTGGCAGGTTTTAGGTGGCGAATAGTTTAAGGCCAAGGTTTGATAAATCTCCAATTTCAAATGAAAAATAAAATTCGAATTGAGTTTGGATTGTTCACAATCTGAATTTGACAGTTTTGACCATAAAAAAATTTGAAAATTCAAATTTTCAATTCAACCCTTAATAAATCTGCCCCTAATTAATGTTTCAATTATTTTGTAGTAGACAATGTATGGAGATCCAAATTACGGAAAATCCCTTTTCTGGAAAACCAGAGCATTCCTGTAATAAATAAGGCTTTGGCACCGGCTCAGAGGCTGTGAACTCTGTTTGGGTTAAGGGGTTCTTGGAAGTTTGGTTCAAAAACAGCAAGTGGGACACTCTACTGGGCTTGCTGCAAATTGGACTTCACAACAATAGCAATGTTGCATTTTACATAAAGTCTCCCACTGCAGAAGACAATTTAAAGGCCAGTCCTAAGGAAAAAAAATCAACAAAGTATATAATGAGATTTGAACTCAAAATTTAGCTATAAAGTGAATTTGCATGCCTATTATTAAACACATGCAAATGACCAGCAATTAGCCCCCTTTAGTGAAAACATTGTTTGTAAAGTGGCGAGATTTAAGTCTTGTTCACACCTATGTGTAAACACACACTTTAACACAATAGTGAGAGAAACAGATTATTTTCCATTTGGAGCCCTTATGTACATTCATTTTGTGTTTCGGGCATTTTAACTATGAATTAAATTAATGGGCCCTTTGGAGCTGCCAAATATGGAGGAAACTGGTGGTGACAGACAAGGACCACTCAGAAGTCCTCACTATCTACTTCTGAGTGGTTCCTCATCACCACCAGTGTTACCAATGTGAAGTGATGATAGGCCAGTATGGAAGTCTTGATCACAATGGTCCTCCCGCAGAACCTGGCAGTGGTTGAGATGTTTATTGTACCACAGGCTTCAGGCAGATTTAAGCTGATGTTTCGGGTCCTTTAGACCGATTTGGCAGCTTATCTGTCAGTGTATGGGGCCCTACCACAGGCCACCCAACCAATATCTAGCCAAAAATCAGCCAGATATCAATCTGGCAGGTTACTTTTCCCATCCGAGCGAGAACCTCGTCTAGCTAGTTGATACGGTTCTCAGATTCAGTTCAGAATTTGGCTGAATCTTTTGTGAAACATTCAATATTTGGCCATATCCCAAAAATATGGATTTGGTACATTCCTATTAGAAAGCAATGAAATGCAGAGCAAGTGCAACTCAGTAAAAAGCATTCATCTGCTGCCCTACAACTAAATATTGTTGAACTGGGGCTGAATGGCTATAATACATCAATGTTTCTATATATCTGTAGAGTTGTCCTGATCAAGGCCTCATAACTGCAACCATCAGAAACCACTAGTCTAGCTCAAATGGCATTTGGGATAGCCATTGTTGCACTGGCTGACTGGGATATTGGGAAAAATCCCTGTGGGTCCCAGTCAGGCCCGGACTGCCATTCTGTGGATTCTGGCAAATGCCAGAAGGGTCACTGTAAGATGTTATAGTCACTATTTATTGGGTTGATGGGGGATGTTTGGACCTCTCTGCACTTGAAATGCCAGTCCAAAAACATACAGGCAAGTGTGCTTGAATGTTATAGGGACTAAGCTGGCCATACAGATCTGCTTTCTTGTCCTGATTTGGCCTTCAACATGCTGGGCCAAATTGAGCTGATTTGATCATTGGCAGGGGCGAACAGGCCCATTGCATCAAAACACGGATGCTATCCTCATCGGACGGAAGAATCAAGCCTACGATTTTCGAGCAGATATTGATCAGGCCGGCCTGTTGGTGGACCCCATAAACACTGGCCAATAAACTGCCAACTAGATCAGGGAGGACCAAAACAGCGACTTGTATCAGTCTATGTATGGGCACTTGTAGAGTGTTAGATCCCCTGTGGCAGGGACTGATTTGAATGATGTCTAATCTCTGTAAGGAGAATATGTTTGCACTTTATCAGGCCCGGATTTGTGGAAAGGCCACCTAGGCCCCGGGCCTAGGGCGGCAGGATTTTAATGGGGCGGCATGCTGCCCAACCACACCCACATTGGTTCAAAAACATTGGGGATGTGCTGGAGATACAATAATTTTTTCAATTTCCCTATTGATGAAGAAAATTTGCACGAATAAAGGGGAGAGGACAGGGGCGACGAACGGCGGTGGGCCTAGGGGTGCCCTCTATGTAAATCCAGCCCTGCACTTTATAAAGAATAATGATAAAGAGGGGTCTTAATCTCTGGGCCGAGAATGGCAGTAAAGCTCCCCACTCTTCTTGCCGAACGACTATTTTAGGGGAGTCCGACCAATCCTTCGAAATGATCGTGCGGTTAGTGGGATTCGAACGATCGTACATCTTGCGATTTTTCGGCCGACATCTCTCAGGAAGTTGATCGGCCAGGTCAAAAAATCTTTGTCGGTCCCAGTGCGATCTATCTATGTTTGCAGGGCCAAGCAGGCAGCTCCCCTTTGTTTTCCTGGCAAATTGGTCTTTTTAGTTGATGGTAAATTCGTACGATCGTTCTGAGAAGATTGTGGTCTCACGATCAGGATCTGATCTTTTAAAAATCTCAACATCTATGGCCAGCTTAAGTTTCTGTGCTGGAATAGTGGCAATGTAAAGAGCCTACTAGATGTTTCCAGACATGGCAGTGGTTGATGGACCTTTATCATTAGTGATAGGCGAATAAATTCGCCAGGCGCTAAATCACTGTGAATCTCCGAAAATTCGCAAAACTGCTGCGAAAATTCAACGGTGAAAAATCCACCGCGCCGTAAAAATCTGGCCGTGCTTCAGAATAGTCTGGTGCATAAACATTGTAGCGCGTCAAAATATCCAGACGCCCATTGACTTTAATGCATTCGGCCAAAATGGGCACGCGTATAACAATTGTCACGGGCGTCTAAATTGACACTTATCAAAATAATTTTGACTCCCATTGACTTCAATGCGTTTCGATGTGAATTTTTCGTCGAAGCGAAACAGGACAAATTTGCCCATCACTACATATCATCAGCATCTCTGGTGCCCTAGTCAATCACTGGATGAGACTTGCCTGTATGAACTCATACAGCTACAATTGTGCATTTCCAATTACTGCTTACTAATAATACATTGCCCTTTCCATAATGTCAATTTTACTTTGGGGGGGGGGGTACAGAAAATTGTTCCTTTTTACACAAGCCAGCACACACGCCACCTCCTCTATGTAAAAGTTCTTTTTCTAATCTTATTGTGTTGAAACAGATTCTCAGAACTGAAGTCATTTCATGGAACTGAGATAACCTCTATCAACTACAGAGGGGTCACTGACTGGCGGTTTTTGGATGTTAAAAAAAAAAAAAATCACGATCGTTTAAAAAAATCAATATCACAAAGTGTGAGTCACATTTACTTTTAGCAATCCCCTTATCTACTGTTCTCCATTTATTGTTTGCTGGAACCAAGATATGACACTGACTTCATTTGTTTTTTTTTACTGCGTTCAAATTTAATTTATAATACTCCATTTTGGATTTTTATTCGATTTTTTTAAATTTATTACCACCCCCAAAATATAAAAAAAAATAAGTAATAAGAGTAAAAAAAAAAAAAAAATCTTCTATAATTATCAAATGAACGAAGACCATTGCTTTTATCGATTTTTTTTGGTTTATTACATGGGGTTTTTTTAGACACAAAATTAAATATGTTTTTTGCTTGGACAGTGAAAATATATTTACAAGACAACATGAGGTATAACATCACACGCCATTTACAAAAACGACAGAATATATTACATATTCACAATAAAAAAAAAAATCGTATGATAACATTTCATTTTAGATCTCCCTTTGTTAAAAAAAAAAAAAACAACTCAAATTCATTATTTGGCAATTTTCTAAATGCACTTGGGATTTACAAAAAAATTATGTACAAATGTGTAAAAATTTTATTATTGCAAAATTACGTTTCTTTTAATATTTATCTTTCCGTTCCAAATAGACCCAACAATAGATTCATATCATTTATAGAAAGTGGAGCAATAAGCAAATATGAACTATACTCCATGAAAGGTCTATCCATTTGGTCCTTGATTATCGGTTGCCTGTTGCAACCTCATTGGCTGTGCACCCTCCATGATTGACAGTTTACTTGTGTACATAGGGGAATTCCCAAGCCACTCAAACAATAGGCCTGTTCACCCCCAACCTGAGATGCACTTGAATTTATAGACAACATTGTCTCTTCCTTCATTTTTGGGTGTCAATATAATCTGAGCTTTCTTACACAATGATATTCCTATCTGCCTGTATTTTAAAAAAAAAAAGGCACTTGGGAATATCAGTGATATTGTGCAATTAGTCAAAATATTACAGTAATATCTTTTATGATAAATACAAAATTTGAAATAGAACATTGACCATGATCAGACATCGTCGCTTATAAAATGTCCTTTGCATCCACTTAACTCAGTGGTTCCCAAACTTTAGGACTGCCATCCCTGGGAGGAGATTGAAGCATAGCGAGGGTTGGACTGTCCCTTTGGGCCCCCTGCAGTTCCTGCCGACCCAGATCGCAGCCAAAAGGAGGGGCAGTGTTTGAAGGAGCTGAAGCTCACGACCCAGTGGACTCCGGACACCCCAGTCCGACACTAAGCATAGGCCACAAGGCCCGTTAGGGTGAGAATTTAGGAGAATGCCTATGTACTCTCCTAGAAAACCTCCACCTTGAAGGTTAAATTGGATGAAGGGGTGAAAATTTAGTTTTGTGTAAATATTTTTAGAATTATGGTTGAATGACTGATACACTGCTGTTTTACTATATCTGTAATATTGTCATGAACTAAGGGGTTCCTGAACAAGGGTTGGGACTCCAATGGGGGTTTGAACTGAAAAAAAGTCTGACAAACCCTGCCTTAACCCAAGTCTCCAGGGAGCTAGGTCCAGCTTCTGTTAAAGTGCAAGCTGAATAGAGGTCCATTTTGTTAATGTGCACAGTTGTAATATCCTTTGTCGCCTTCAATGTCCACCTCCTGGTCGGAATCGTCAGACACCTCCGAATCCAGGTTCCCTTGAGAGGTGGGCGACGAGGTGGGATCATCCAGGGAGGACTCTCTGCTCTTCTGCTCGGCGCTCAAACACCTCTCCTGACTCTCTTCGCAGATATTTTCTAGACTTTCGGTTTCGTCTTTCTTATTTCCCTGTGGGTTCTCCTAAAATAGAAAAGTCAGTTAACAGTTTTGAATGAACTGTACAATCAGTACTAGAAACCCAATAAGCTGTTCACTCATCTGTTGCATCGCTACGCCGGTCAGGTGACACGGATGATGTTAAAAAAAACCATAATTTTTTTTTTCATGTTTACGCCCACCATGCACAGAATTTGTCTTTATTTTAGAACAACACAGTATATCTATAGCCCTGTTTTTTCCGTTTGGCCCTTCCACTTGTTATTTATATACTACTGCGCCCATCCCCTAACACCAAAAGGGAGTATTCAAGGAATATTTGCAAAAGTCTTCTTTAATTTTTATTTAAAGGGTTGTTCACCTTCAAATAGTTGTTTTCAGATAGTTTACCAGAAATAATGGCTTTTTCCAATTACTTTCTATTTTCTATGTGTCACCTGTTTTCTAATATTGAAGTGTAAAGTGTAATTTTTCACCTTCTAAAGCAGCTATGGGAGGGGGGTCGCCGACCCTGTAAACTGTTCTAAATTGGTATCTTTGTCCCTGCTGAGCAGAATCTCTGGGTTTCATTACAGGCAGCTGTTAGAATTGATACAATAGTTGCTAATCATTTTTCACCTTCTAAAGAAGCTCTGGGAGGGGGGGTCGCCGACCCTGTAAACTGTTCTAAATTGGTTATTTTTGTAACTGCTGAGCATAATCTCTGGGTTTCATTACAGGCAGCTGTTAGAATGGATACAATAGTTGCTAATACTCCAGAGATGTTGCTGAGAAATGTATCAACTAATGGAGAAAATTGTATCAGTTCCGAATCTTCACCTGAATTACTGAGCTGCCAGACTGAAACACAAGAGTAAAAAAAAAAATAATGAAAAGTAATTGAAAAAATTCTTTATTTCTGGGGAACAATCTGAAAAAAACTGAAAAACGTGTTTGGAATGTGAACAACCC